>NW_009603199.1:1806-47076 GCF_000690535.1 Cariama cristata
CATATCTTTATTTTTAAATTATTTTTTTACAAAGCACTGATTTGCAATCAACAAGCTATTTGTTAGTGTTTTGTAGCCAAGCTGTATCAAGGCACTTTTCAGGTTAAATACGTGAAATGGCATAAAGGAGGAGGAGGTGAACAGCTCGTGTCCTGGCTGTCATTTCCAGAACGGGCAATCCTTACTCTACTCAGTAGTTATGAAATGTTGGATGTTGAGAAGTCAGCTGGGCTTATCTTCCTTCTCCTGAAAGGAAAACACTTTTCCCTCATGAAGGTGTGCTGAGGAATAGGGGAATTAAAGTCCTTTGACAACCTGTGATTGTTTTGAGTAAGTTCCTTATACAGGGGATAAGTCATTGCGGAAAAAGAATCTCTTCCAATTATCTGAGAGCCTGAGAAATGATGGATACGTTTTCCCTATGTAGATATCTAAATTTACATGACCAAATTTAAGAGATGAACAAGTGTAACTGCAGATTGTGGATTGTGGACACATCTTTCCACTAAGTGAAATAAAGCGATGCTTTTGTTTGAGAAACATAAGAAATCGTGAGAGTCTTGGGAACTAGAACTCTGAGGCGGTTGTGATAGCTCAGTGTTTAGCAGAATGATGTCGAGTTCTGTTCAGCTTGACCTGTTGACTTTTCTGATGCCTTTGCTGTGACCTGGCAGTTTTCATTTCAGGATACGATTAATACTTCAAAACTGTAATAAATGAACCTTAACCCCTAAATGAGAAAGGGTTATCAAAACAAAAAGACGTATGAGAATAAGCAACTGTTCTGTGGGTAGCCACAATATTAAACTGTGCTTGATGGCATAGAGCTTTATAAAATGTGAGTTACCAGCATTTTGATTCATGAGTCACGTCTCAGAGACTGTACTGTGAGAAGTCTCTGACCTGTTTGTGTCTTTCAGCATTCCTTTTCTACAGCAGTTGTTTGTATGGAAAAGTTAGTGTTAGGCAAGTATTTAGATATTTTTAGTAGCCTAATCGGATGAGCACATGTCCTTTTGGAAAAAGTGTGTGGTGAAGCAGCTGTCTGTCTCTGAGCATTTGGAAATGGGGGAGGAGGCCAAACCACTCTTGGCAGAACAGCTGCGTCCATTGACCACTGTTGGAAGCACTGCACTTAAAAGGAAGAGGAAAGGTTCCTACATAAAATACCCTAAATATTTACTTGCTTATGTAGAACCGTAGTAATAGAGATGAATACTTCCTGACTTGCTCCAGTACTTCCAGGGAAAAAAAACAGTATGTATGGTTGGAAAACACTTTTCCAAAATCGGTGTGTTTTTGATACATGCTTCTCTGAGAAGGGCTGTGGCCAAGACAGTTGTGGCCTTAACGCAGCAGTGCTTCGCCAGGGGACTCCATGTGTAACTCCGGATCTGTAACAAGTCAAAAATACTGCATGAAATGGCAACTGGGAGCGAACAAACAAATGGTTTGTTGTTGTCAATGAATAATGGACTACTGTACTTCTATACTTGTGACTCAAATTCTTCATCAAGAGTACAGTCGATGCCAAGCTGCTAGGAAGTAATACAGATTGAAGATAAACAAATGGTTGCAGGCTAGTTTACTTGTTGAAAGATGGTTAATATTCATCGGAATCTATCTATTAACCTCCATGCTCACTAAACCGGTGCTTTGGAAGAGAAACGTATGGTTGATGTGTTTCATCTGATTAAAGTAACACTTCTGAACGTGTGGCCCCAGAGCACTTTTTCAGTTTTCCCTTACTTCAGTAGCTTCTCTTCCACTGTTGCTCCCCTTCCTGTGTGCCCCTCGCACTCCTTTTCCTCCCCTCCTGCTGTTACTGTTCTTGTCAGGAACTGGAATACAAAACTAAGTTACAAATAATCCTGCAAATAAATGTTTCTTGGGTTTTGTTTTGGTTTTTTTTAATGCCGTCAAACTGTGAAACCTTGTCAGTTGAATTATGTGTTTCCACGGAGTGGAAAATGTAGTTTTAGCTATTAGCAGCTAATAATTTACATATTAGCTAATATGTAATTAGATTTATAACGAGAGGTAAGCAGTGGACGGTTTTAGCATGTTAGCAGGTCAGGCTTAATGTCAGGGAGAAGCAATGGTTCCCTCTGTGATGTGGGATCTCCTTGCATGTTATGAGAGTGTAGTGAAGCAAAATACTAAAGCGTAAATATACACACTGCAACGTGAAAACGAGGTCCTTTGGTAGTTGTGCAATTAGATGATGCAATCAAGCTAGTCTTCGGACTTGCCGTCACCTCCAGTTCCTCTCTCTCTGTGTGGTCCAGTCCCTCCTGCTCCCTTGGACCAGCTCACCATGCCGTTGAATGACTGTGCAAGCTACGTGCTTGCTGGCTTGGAAGAATTTTTGGTAGATTAGGTTTTTGGCATGTGAGCAAGGCAAATCAGCTGGAATGAATTGTCTCCAGATTATTAAAAAAAAAAAAAATTACAAATTGACTTGAAAATAATCACGAGAGTGTCTTTCAAAGGTGATTTTAGGCAATGGAAGCAAAGCTAAAATCAGACCAGAGACAGCAATTTGTGTTTAGTTTCACATGTGTGCTGTATCTTGCAGGTGAGGATGAACAATCTACTGAAATGGCTGCAAGGTGGGAAGATGAGAAGGTGACTGAAGCTGCCTCAGATGGTTTTGTTGCAATTAAAATTGACACCAAAAGGTTTGATCGTATTCTAATTCTATCTCTTACACAGTCTTTCGATGATGATGATGAGAACAAGAGGCTTTTGAAGTCCTTGCCTTGATTTGGAGGTAGTCTAAACACAAGGTTCCAGAGCATAAGTGAATTCAGTACTCCTGAAACCACTGGAGCCTGAGAAGATTCCAAATTTCAAAATTTACTGTTGTGTTCTACAGAATATTCATTGCGTATTTTGAATTCTCTTTCAGTACTAGTAAAGGAATGCTTGAGGTTGTCCTTTTTCAACAGGAAGAGACACAAAAGTTACATAAAAAAGTTGGAATCAAAATGCAAGTAGTCGAGGCAGTCCTTGATTTGCCAAGTTACGTAATGAATTTAAAAACTTTCATGAATTCAGAAAGATAAAAATCTGTAAAGCCCCAGAGAAAATGTGTTTGTCTCTATTGTAACAAAAAGAATAGAGAAGCATTGAAGTTTCTGGGTAAATTACTCAGCTATTTTTGTTATGTTTAAGTGTTCCAGTCCGTATGCAGAAAGGGCATTGACATTTCCCAAAATGGTATTATTTTGAAATGCTCTGTAGACATTTTATTAGACTTACTATATTATTTGCGCTCAATAGACTAGATGTCTTTTCCCTGAATTGTTTCTTAGCACTGTTTCCCTAAGTTTTATGTAGTCATCTGTGATAACCAGGGATTGTCACCATGTCAACACTTATGCACAATGTTAATGAGAAGATGCAATGCAAATTTGCTTTTAGTGTTCTTTCAAGTATTTAAATAGTTTTGTGTGTGGTAGTAGGACAGTTATTTTTATGATGGAAGACTTAATCTGAAGTTGTTGCAAAGTGATTGCTCCTTCTAAATGAATCTTTTCTTTTAAACAGTGAAGCATGCCTGCAGTTTTCTCAAATTTGTATCCTTTGAAATCAGTTTAGATGCTGCGTTATGATTACAGATAATTGCTCTTTATAAGTTAATACTGTTCTTAAGACAAGTATGTACGAGCAATGTTACTAAAAATACTTCTTATGGCACAAAAATATGCAATAAACTATGTAGTTAAAAGATTCCATCTATATATTCAACTTACTCATTTTCGCTAAGAACTGACAGTAAGTTGGGGTTTTTTAATGTTAATCCTATGTAATTCACTGAATAGAAAATGATCCAAAGCTCTATGTAAAAGTAACCTAATAGTATTACTAATCAGCATTAGAAAATAAACAAGCAGTGCTTTAAATTATTAGCTGGAGTTCAGAGTTACGGAGAAGGAAGAACAAGTAGTGGACTGGGTTCTATCAGGTACACAGGTACGAAGTTAGGTAAACGTCTGCCTGCCTTCAGTAGGTCGCTGCATATAGCTCAGGAATTCTGTATGACGCTGAGAAAGGGAATTCAGTACCTTAACTTGGATTTTCTTAATGCTGTCGAGAATTGGTTGTTGTCTGCATAAGATGTTGTCTCGCACTGAAACAAAATCTTTCAAGTCAAAGCGTAATCGGTTGTCGGATATGTGTCTGTTAGAGAAAAATATTTTGGCTTACACCATTTCAAAGACAAGAAATACTAATCAGTTGTAGGTAATGTTTTCCAGCATTTTTATTGGCATCTTTTTTTCTTCCTCCCTTGGCACTGACTACTGGCGACCAGGTGGAGATAGAATATTGGGCTAGAAGCTTCTGTAGGAAGGACTTCTGCTTTTCCTTTTAAAGTTACTTTATAAACTTATGTCGTTTGTTGCCCTTAACTGTTGCTGTGCAGACCCTGTAGTGTGTGTTCCATCCAGTTTTTTTATAGGAGACAATGGAATCCCTTTGGAAGTAATTGCTGGCAGCGTTTCTGTTGAAGAACTTGTTACCAGAATCCATAAAGTTAAACAGGTAACGCTTGCTGACAGACTGGAGCTTTCAGGTTGAGTTGGGTGGGCTCACATGCTCGAGACAGGAGATGTTGCTGGCCCGTAGCGTGTGCCTTGGGGAAGTTATGAATTACTGGTTCTATATCCTTCCAACAACAAAATCTGCAAACGTAGATTCGGTACACAAATTGAACAGGTTTGAAATCACTGTACAGAAGCACTACGTTTTTCTTTGTTTCACAGGTTGTTTTAAATCATCTGTGTAACATCTGCAGTATTGGAGAAATATGTCAAGGACTCTAAACTGGAATGGCATACTGATGACTCTTTCAGTTCATACATGTTTTTTTAATATTGTTTTGTAATGTGGATTTATAAAATTATGTTATGGAACATAATATAAATATTGATAGTTTTATCACTTTGATTTCAAGTGTAAGACTAAAATTAGGGAAAAATATGAGATGTATGGTTGCATCATGCTCAACAATACATGATAATTTTAGTTTTATATTTTAAATAGGACTGATTCTTCAAAAATAGTTTAGTCTTGATCTTTGAACCTGTGGAAAATACTCAGAGTTTCATAGTCTTGTTTTTTTTCCCCAATTTCTTAGATGCACACAGTAAAAGGGCAGCCTGTGGAAAATGGCAGTCAGTCATCTGCTCCCTGTCCCGCCTCTCAATCTGGTGCTGCTCCAGAAAATACACAGTCCAGAGCAGTAGAGTTTTGTGACTCTGCTGAGCCTGTTACCTCTGAGACAGTAAGACCTTCTGTTGGTAATGGTTAGTATTTTTACACAAATGCGAGCTAATTTGCTTTTGAAACAGTTTTCCTTTTCTTAAGTTGTTATATGATGGTACATAAAAGGCAATATATTGAGTGGACTTTTTCAGGAAAAGCTTGGGTATCCCAGAATGCTTCTTGCAAGTCTAGAGGGAAGAATAACTTGTCATCCTGCTCAGTTTTAATGACTGAGAAATCTGTGGCTTATAATACAGTAAAAATTGTGTACGCTTTCATAAAAAAGAATTCGCCTTAAAAAGTTTCTTTGGGTTAATAACCTGAAACCAAATGGTTGTGGCGGGGAGGGGGGAAGTCTAAATAGCAGAACCTCATATCTCTTTGAGATATCCTAGTTGCTCCAAATTATGGCTAACAATGAACGTCACAATTTTTTATGATAAGAAATACACCTTTTATTTTTCTCTTAATGCATTACTTTCTTGTCAATCACTTGAAGATGGGGCAAATTCAGGTCAAGCAAGCCAGGAAGCAACTAATTCTTCAGATGAGCAAGTGAGTGATGCTCAGCCTGTGAATGATCTTACGCTCAAAGTAGAAAGGTGAGTCGTCTTTTGCAGATGTGCTAATGTATTGTATTTGTTTGTCAGGAGGCAGTTTTGTTGGTTTTTTTGGTTTTCTTTTGTGGGGGGTTTGTTTGTTTAACTTTGTTAACAGGCTTCATTACAGGATTTTTGGTGTTATCATCTGGCCAACGTTTATGTGGTTTTATTTTTTTTTTGGATGTCTCTGATGATAGTAGGGTTGATACAAAAACAGCTGTTAAATTAATCTCATTTTTCACCTACTCTGAAAGAAAAGGGTAATCTGTAAAACTAAAACTGTTCTCCTTTGATGTGACTTGAATACAGACTATGTTTGCTGCAAAAATTTTGGGGGAGTTAAAACATTGAACTGAAAGCACTTGAAACTGGGGTAATAAAGTGCTAACCTAGATTTTGTACAGAGATGCCATCTTACTACTTTTTCTTATCTATTTGATGCCCGTTTGTAGTCTAGGCGGCATATTGAAACAGCCAGGGCAATCCTATTCTGAGACTCTTCTTTTGTTTTGATCAGTGGGCAGTAATGAGGTCTGATGAGCAATGCTAGTTCTAGTATTTTAAAGTGTGGTGACCAGAAACATCAGCAAATTGGTTGGTTTTAAATACAAGATTTTGTCTATAAACTTGTTTTTTAGCATCTTTAAGACTGACACAATATCCTATCTAAAACCAGTAACACGTACTTAGTAAATAGGATTATTTATACTGCTAAAATATATTTTTAAACTTTTTCATGTTTAATTTCAGTTTTCTTCCAAAGTTGTTGGGTAATAAGTATAATTTTTACTTACCACTGATAAGAAAATGGAGTCAGTATTTTAATATAAATACCAAAGTTCTCTTCTAAAATGTGCATTGATCTTAAATTATGCTGTATTTGCCTGTATCTACAACATTTCTTTCCGGGGAAAAAAGAGGCAAAGCTCTGTGGTAATTACCACTTTCTTTTTAAAAAAGCAGAACAGCTACCATGCAAACGAAATTTTTCTGAGTATCTGACTTCTCATATTGTTTGATCGTGCCTGCCCTTTCCTCAGACTTAAAATATGTTGTAAATTACTATGGTTTTTGAAGTCAATCCTTATTCTAAGGCACCTTTCTGGATAGATGAGACAGATGCATGTACATCTATGTCAGTGCTGTATATTATTTAGTTTCTGTTTTAGGAAGTGATGTGCAGAAGAAGCCAGATGGCTTAAATAGCTAAGAAGAGATTGATTTAATGTTTCTGTTACCATAGATCATAAATAGTATTTGCTTATTGTATATCTTACAAGTTGATTCCACAGTAAGAGTATGTAAGATTATTTACGGAGTGGAAAAGGGCAGAAAGAATATGTTAGAACTCCATGAAAAGTTGGAAACTCGGTGGTGAATCACCACCTCATCTTTTTACGGATGGTACACCCGCATGTGAATGAATCATTATTGTTACACTAGGTATTCGCACTGTTTTACAGTTCACATTCATTTTCATGTCTTCCATTCTTCTGTAAGTGTTTGTAAATACATCATTAAAATTTTAAAATGTTAATAACAGATACTGCAATTTCAAGACTTTTCACTTCATTCTTAAATTTAGAATAACAAAAAAGCTTGAAGAAAGACGAGAAGAGAAAAGGAAAGAAGAAGAGCAGGTAACAAAAACGTAAAACCGCTTGCAATTTTTTGTATACCCTTATTTGAATAAATGCTCAATTCCTCTTTAAACAAATGTGCTTCAATCTTGTCTTACTCTTGGCCAAGGCGATTTTGTGGTCCAATTTTTATGTGTCTGTTATTTATTCAGAAAGAAATTAAGAAAGAAATTGAACGGAGAAAAACTGGTAAAGAAATGTTGGAGTATAAAAGACGACAGGAAGAAGAGTTGACAAAACGTATGTTAGAGGAAAGGAACAGAGAAAAGGCAGAAGAGAAGGCTGCTAGAGAGCGTATAAGACAACAGATTGCAATGGTAAACTTCTCATCTGGGGAGATAGCTTGCTGCTTCTCTCTCACAAGGGTCACTGCTGTACTAAAATGATAAATTCTATAAATATTTAATTTATTTAAAAATTTATTAATTTTTAAAAATATAAATATTGTCCATTTTTCTGTTCAGAATCCTGTGGCCTTGTATTCTAACAATCTGTGTGTTTGGGTTTTGTGTAGCGTTTCCTGTGTATAAAATGAAACTTCTGCTTTCATATTCTTGATGATCTCTTCTATCTGAATGAACATACCAACTTTTCTGTCATATTGCTTGAGCCTAGTGGAGAATTATTGTTTAAACATAAAAAGAATTGCAATTTAAGCATGGTTGTGGAACAGAAGCCCAGGGAATATGTAATTGTGCAACATGCAGAACACTGATCTCAAAATGGTGGAGAGGATTATTTTCTAAGTTTGTATATGTGCGTGTACATAGGTGGATATAAACAGTTCATAACAATTGAAATCCCTCCTCGTTACTAGGTTTTGGCCTAGAACACTTAGAACTGTAATCATGTAACTCGTCATGAGATTTTTCCCTTTATCTTCCCTGGTGTGTTAAACTTGGATGGGAAGATCATCTATTAACAACTGTTTGTGGGAAGTGACTCACTGAAAAGTGTGTCATCTTGGCTAATGACATGGGCCTGTGCCGTTTGGCAGTGAATAGTTCTTTGCAGCACTACTGTCTTTTCTCCATATGGCCTGCTTATATCTCTGTAGTTGGGTGCTGACGACAGATCGTAGCGCTCTGTTTTAATGAATATTAAGCTACAATTTATGGTAAAAATTAAGGTTTCTGTTTGGTCCTTTTACAGGATCGGGCTGAGAGAGCAGCTCGCTTTGCAAAATCAAAGGAAGAAGCAGAAGCTGCAAAAGCTGCAGCTCTTCAGGCTAAACAGGCTGAAATAGAGGCCAGAAGAGAAGCATCTCAAAAGGAGCGAAGGTGAGTTGCTCAAGAGAAAGAAGTATATATTTTGGGGGAAACTTTACATAAACTTTTAAGTTATTTAATATACATCCTAACCTATTAATTGATGCCATGTTGAACTGTTTAAATAGTGACATAAACTGCTGGCTTTCTTTTATACTATTTATTCATAGCTATTTACATGAATATTATGTTCTCTGATAACTGTCATCCTTTTGACATTCCCGATTGTGAAACACTAAACACCTGTCCTTGCGTCTTATTTTAGTTAGATAAGAGCTTTTTCTGGCTGATCTTTGATTTAAATACCACGTATAACAGGGCTAGGTGGCGAACTAGATAGGGTGAGAATGTGATAAATAATGACCGGACGGAATGACTAGATAATGTCAGAACTGTGCTGGGGAGCATGGTGCTGACCCAGCTGTTTGGCTGAGTGTGTCATTGGCTTGGATTCAGCGAGGCTTGATTGGGGTCATCAGCTGTTCATGTCAGAGCTGTCTCTGTAGGCTGTGAGTACTCAGCCAGGAAGAATCCTCAGGAAGCCAAATGAGCTGAGTTTTGGGGTGTTTTGTGCTGCCAGGAGAAGAAGTTTCTCCTAAAATAGGAAGTTACAGAGATTTCAAGAAATAAAATTTTGAGTGGAGTGAAACACCTCTCCCGTTTTGTTTTGGCAAAACACAGCCACGGAGCTGTCTCCTGCCTTGGCAACACTACTGTTTTACGAAACGTTCTAACCTATAGAGACCTTACGTGGAGTTGTGGAGGCACCATGAGCCTAGCACTGCCCCTGAACAGAGGGCAAGCATGGGAGTAACGGCCTGTGTTGGTGTTGAAACAGTAATGCTGGGCCATGGCTAGTTGAATATAGAATTACTTGCCAAGCCAGCTTCAATGTCTATGCCCTCATAGTACAACTTCTTGAAAAAAGAACAAAAGTTATACGGGCTACACGAAAGAAATATGGTTTATATTTCATTCGCTCATTTTTTGCATGATTAGTGTAAATATCTTGTTTGAGTGGTGATGGGTCTTGGACAATGATAAAAACCAGAGGAGATGCATTGTGAGATAACACGCAGGTGGTTATCAGCTGCGGATCCAAATGTACAACCCGCCTGCACTGCCACAAGCAGGATGACTGTCCCTCTCTTCCGCACTTCCCTACTACCAAGCTAAAGCCCCAGGAGCATTTGTCTGTAAGTGTTCATATGCTGACTGACCCCGATGCGTGTCCCGCAGTGCAATAGCCAGGATTCAGTTCCGCCTCCCAGATGGATCTTCCTTTACGAACCAGTTCCCCTCTGAAGCACGGCTGGAAGAAGCAAGGCAGTTTGCTGCACAGGTAAATTGGTGTTTCGTTTTCTCAGCTATGTGCACGTTACAACTTGGTGTAGCATTAACTATGTGTTGATTGTGGTGGAATTGTCATCAACTGCTTTCCTTTTGTTTGTTTGAAGGGAGTTTGGTAGCAGCCTTCTCCAGTGCCACCGACTGCCTTTGTATTGCTGCGGGGTATCGTTAGTAAGAGATAGTAGGATCTGAAAAATCCTTCGTTTCTCTATATGAAGATGATTGATAGTTTGATATAGAACTCTTGGGTCAGTAGGGGAAGGTGTACTCAGCTGGCAAATCTGCAGTTGTTTGAAAGTGAACAGTTATAAATAAAATGTTGTCTTTGTATTTTCACAGACAGTTGGTAATGCTTACGGCAATTTTTCACTGGCGACAATGTTTCCCAGAAGGGAGTTTACCAAAGAAGATTACGGAAAGAAATTACTGGAGCTCGAGTTAGCACCCAGTGCTTCAGTAGTGTTGCTGCCGGTAGGTGTTGGGATTTGGTTCGTTTGCTTTCCATTTTCTTGCAAACAGCAGTACTGTAGCTGTATGTTTGCTGTTAGTCGGCCGTGATAACACTTGGCTTGAATTTTGGTCTTTTCTGTGTCAAAGACAGATCGCAAAATTACTTAATTTTTGTCGGGACTGATTTGGAGGAGGACTTTTTCTGAAGCACATAAATGGTGACATAGATACTTGTCTAATGCGTAACCAAAGGAGTTCTCTTGTGTCTGCTGAGCTGCTTCTAAAGTATGGCTGAAATACTCTGCCAGTGTGTGACTTTAATATCTGACAAGTTTGCTTTCTGTGTTCATGACCAGGCAGGAAGACCTGCTACTTCTGTTGTTCAGGCTTCAGGCGGTGACCTGTGGAAGTTCTTGGTCACACTACTTTATCCCCTCTTAGCAGTTTGGAGATTTATTAGCAACTTCTTGTTTACGAGTCCACCCCCCTCACAGTCTGCTGTGAGATCAGCTCATCAGCAAGACCACTCAAATCCTTCAGCATCTAGCAGCATCGAGCAAAGCAGGTAATTAAAACTGGTTAAGGCGACTGTTTCTCAAACTGCTCGCTGGGACTGGTGTCATCTTGGAATGGGGAACTGAACTCTTGTCTCTTAACTGCTGCCCTCTCCTTGTCGTTTCTGGCCAGCACCCTTCCGTCTGGTTAAAAGGGTTAACCTGGTGCCTGGTAAACGGCTCGGCAGCTCTGACTACGATTTCTCGGTTTTTTGCACGTGTGATTAAGCAAGCTCCTTGTTGTTGCTTCAGTTTCCAATTACAGAGTAGAAAAAGCATTGTCTTGCAGTCCTTTGTGGGTAGGGAATTCAGGTGTAACTACCAATGTGGGCTTTGCTGCAGCTGGTATTGTTTGGAAGATAAGACTTTTGAAAATTAGATGTCAAATTGTTATGGTATGGTTGTACAAGAAACTCAAGCAACTGAAGTCTGATTTTGACAGTGGAGGTTTTGTGTTGCCTGGAGAATGAGATCTCCCCCGTAGCAGGAGAGCTGCGGGGCCGCTGCAGGTGAAGCAGCCAGGTATCGCTTCAATGATAGGTGCTTTCCAGGGGAAATGAGATTCTGTCAGGTTGACTGCTAAATGGCACCTTTCTCAGCTAGGAGAAGAGAAGGAAGAATGCAGGATTTGCATTTATTGCATTTGATTTTCTTACGTCGTCATTACAAGGGAAACTGTCAACCCTCACTGTCGTTTGTACCCTAGGCAAGCAGTCAGGAAACGAGTGGTGGAAAAGCGAGGGGAAGACTTCAAAAAAGAAGGCAAAATATATAGACTGAGGACTCACGACGATGGAGAAGATGAAAACAATACTTGGAATGGAAATTCTACACAACAAATGTAGTTTCGAGTAACTGCAATAATCACTGTCTGGCGCTTTTTTTTTTAATTATTTGATCTAGGTCAACTAAAGCTTCTGGACAACTGGGGCTTATTTTACACTGACTGAATTACTTAATTCTTATTCCTGCAGTGGAGTATGGAATAAAGTCAGAAAAATCGAGTGGGTGTAGCTGAGGCCTAGAAGCAAAGAGTTAAAAAGACTGAAAATCTCCATCAGCTTTCATAATCATTACCCTATTGCCATAGAAAGGCACTTTTAAATCTATAAATATTCTGCTTCGTAAATTTAAGGGCCAGATATTAATATAAAGGTCACGATGATAAGCAATGACTGATTAAAATGAGGGTTTCGGAAGCACTATAAGTAGCAAATCAGGTAACTAATTTATGTATAACTTTTTTCTTGCTTCTGCAACTGCAAGCAAAACCTTGTAGTTTTTAATTCCTCAAGCACTCAATAAACTGTTTTCCAGAAAACATTAACTGTCTTCTCTTGTGAATTTCCTCTGAAGAACGTGTGACACAAGGAAGCAAGCAGTTAGGAACATACTCTGGAATTTAAAATACAGCGGACAAACTTTTTGTTCCAGTTTAAATGACCTTATTTGGGAGTTGTTCGTATTAAAATCTGGTAAAACACATCTGAAGTAGTGGTTTGGGTCCCGGCTGTGGTACAGGAAGAAAAAAAGATGAGTCATCTTCACATAAAATGGGAATGTTGTTAGCAGGGGGCTGCTTTACAAGAGCCTGGCGGCTTTTACGTTGGAGAACGGGTCATGGCCTTCCTCCCTGGAATGCTGTCGGCCTTCCCTCCTCCCCCATGCTACGGACTGCGCATCTCCTCGTGGTTAGAGACCGAACCCTGCGCTGTGCTGCTTCCCAGTCGTGCTTAAAGGAGCGTTAATGGAGTATCCCACTCCCTTCAGAGGTGAAGGCGTAGTACTAGGGCTGCTTCCAGTATTTTAAATAATGTATGATACATAATTCAAAAAATACTGTGTATGAAATAAAGCAAATAGGGGAAAAACCCCAGTACAGTATGTTCTCCTAGACCAGTTTTTACCAGTATAGACACTACCTTGTCTTCAAAACACTTAAGAAGCAGTAGAGCTGCTCTCAGCTCCCTTGAAGAGAGAGCATCATCCAAGGGGAGATGATGAAGGGAGAACAGATGAGAGTTCAAGTTTTCAGCATCCTTATGCTTTTACTTTGGTCTTTAAGAAATCAAATTGATAATACCCATGGAGAAAAGAGAGAATTAACAGAAAAAAAAAAAAATCCTTTGTATTTTAAAGTTCGGAAGCAAACAACAAAATGACAGGGAGCCACCTCTAAGGCAAGACACAAAGTTCCAGTAGTACAAGCACTAGGTTTCTTTTGCTGGTGCTGTAGGCTTTTTTTTTTTTTTTATAAAAACCAAACACTTTAGCAAGTGGAAACTTTACATTTTACTAAGTTCCATGTGTGATAGTTTACGGGATGTTTTGGATAGTTTTCCATACTTATAGGCAAAAAGAGCCAACCCCAATACTCCAACTCCCAAAAGAGCAAAAAGCACATACAGTGCGATTTCTGCCCTTTGTGATGTTAAATCTAATCCCAAAAAGCGCACGCTGTCAGCCAGTCCTGGCGCGGTGTCTGTTGGTGTCACTGTCCCTGGGAAAAGATAAGAAAGCATTAGTGCACGGCCCGGGGGGAGCTCGTCCCTGCAGTCGTGTGCGTTGCTGCTTCCCACCTCTACAAGGCTTTCAGTATTGTGACTCAGTGCTCTGGCAGTAGCCGTACATCTGTGGGATCAGGGATTGACCCAATTCTAGCTCGGAGTAAAAGCACGACTGAGGCTGATTGTGCAATTCTTGAGAGAATTCTCTGGCAGCTGTGATCATCCCCAAAACCCCACACGGACAATGGTTGCTGTTCAATGTGCTCCTCTAGTTCAGAAAACGCAAGTGACAAAAGAATATTTCCAAAGGCTTACCCAAAACACTGATTTGTATTAAGTATTCAAAATTGTATAGAGGAGAAAACAGTGCGGGAATACTGAATGTGTGTGGTTTGAAAAAACGTCTTAGGCAGTTTGTTAATCAGAGAAACGTAGAATGGAATAACTTTTTTGCTGCATTTTGCTGTATGGAGGTGCTGTGGCACAATATTTAGGTATTGTTCCAGAGAAAATGGTGGTGTCTTTAAAGACCACAGATTATGGAAATCTTTTGGGATTACAATCAGATGCACGTGCAAGCACGATTTCCGCTGCATCGCTTGCTTACCTTCAGGCTCCAGCTCCAAACAGGGATGCGGGCCCGTTGCTGGGTCTGGAAACCCATTGCAGTTTATGATCTGTGCGTAATACCTGGCAGAGGCCTTGGGGTGCCGTGGCAAGTTGGGGTCTGTGAAATTCACGTGATAGAACCCAAACCTTTCATCAAAGCCCACTGCCCACTCAAAGTTGTCCATCAGCGTCCACGCGGTGTAGCCTCGTAAGTCAACGCCATCGAGCGTAACGGCTGTCAGCAGGACCAGAGAGAACGGGTTAGTCGTGCAGTTGGGTGACCAGAGGTGTCACCACTAGGCCAGCAGTGGCACAAAGGTGCTGTGAGGTTACTGCCACTTCGGCCTCGTCGGTTTTGCCGGCTCCCCATTCCCACCTCTGTCACGTGTCACCTTGGCTCAGTTGCTCTGCGGTAGTTCAGCTGCCAAGTCGCAGCTAACAGACAACCGGGGCAGCTCAGTCAGCCTGCCGGTATTGGAGATGCCTTTCCTCTGCTCTAAAAATCAAAGCTTTTTGTCCAATAAACAAAGGTTTAGGAACAGAGGAGAAAAGCCATCAGCATGCAACTGATGTTTAAACACCCGCTTGTGGGGCCTCACCCCTAAAAGGCAGTAAAGGAGCCCTTTCTGACCATCTGGCCAGCAGCTCCCAGTACATCAGAGAAGCAAACTGAAAAAAGCCCTTCCCTGATGTTGCTTGACCACGGCTGTAACTGAAACCAGGGTTGGTTTGTCTTCTGTTTTTTTAAAAAAGATGCAGTTTTTGAACACAGCAGTAGTAAAATTAAAAGTCAAAGTGGGTGTTCATCAAGCAGTACCTTCTCTCACCAGCTGCAGCTGTACAAGGAAGCTGCCGTTACTCCGCTAAACCAGGGTTTGTTCTTCCTTTAGATCATCTCACCCTGCAAAGTCACAGCTACCCACGAGCAGTTTCTGCTAAACCTAAAGGCTCTCAGAAGCGGAGCCACAGTAAACCGGTGTGAGTGGGTAACTTGCAAGTGTGATGGCAGCCGTCTTTCAGCTCCTCACAACTTGCTTTATGCACATCCATCTTGTGGCAAGCCACTGCTGCTCTCTAGAGATTTGGATGGTCAGCTTTAAATAATCATTCTTACCTTTCAGTGCTTCGTTAATGTAGCTCCGATAGTAATGCATTCGCCAAGTGTCGTTGAAGTCTAAGGCTCCCCTTTCCGAGACGCCATTTTCAGTCACGTAAATGGGAGGGTTGTTGTACTCTTCCTTTATCCATCTCAGGAGCTTTCGGAAACCAAAGGGTGTCACCCTTAGCCAGAAGGAACCGGAGTTCAGCCAGCTGCGGTCGGTTACTGAAGCTACACCCCTGTGGAGGAGGACACACTGATCAAGGGACCGATCCTGCTGGCACCTTGTTGCTGCAGGGCTGAGAAATACGGTGCTGAGCTCTGCAGAAAAGTGAGCCAGGAGTGATGTTGTGGCAAGCTGGCAAAAGCACAGTGGGCTGAGGTGGTGCTGGTACTCACACATATCTAGAAAACACTTCATAGAATCATAGAATCATTATGGTTGGAAGAGACCTCAAAGACCATCAAGTCCAACCATACACCTGATGCCATCATGCCTGCTTAACCATGTCTTGAAGTGCCACATCTAAACGTTTTTTTGAACACCTCCAGGGATGGTGAATCCACCACGTCGCTGTGGAGCCCGTTCCAATGCCTAACGACTCTTACAGTGAAGAAGTTCTTCCTAATGTTGAGCCTGAACCTCCCCTGGCGCAACTTGAGACCGTTTCCTCTTGTCCTGTTGCTAGTTACCAGGGAGAAGAGACCAACCCCCGCCTCGCTACAACCTCCTTTCAGGTAGTTGTAGAGGGCGATCAGGTCTCCCCTCAGCCTCCTCTTCTCCAGACTAAACACCCCCAGCTCCCTCAGCCGCTCCTCGTAAGACTTCTTCTCCAGGCCCTTCACCAGCTTTGTTGCCCTTCTCTGGACACGCTCCAGCAGCTCAATGTCCTTCTTGTAGTGAGGGGCCCAAAACTGGACGCAGTATTTGAGGTGCGGCCTCACCAGCGCAGAGTACAAAGGGATGATCACTGCCCTAGTCCTGCTGGCCACACTGTTTCTGATACAGGCCAGGATGCTGTTGGCCTTCTTGGCCACCTGGGCACACTGCCGGCTCATCTCATACTTTGCTTTACAGTCATATTCTGCTTAAATCAACTGTGGCTGAGGATGTGATGTTAGCTCCGAATCTTTGTACTTTGACACCGTATCTACTGTTCAACATCTAACGCGGTGCTTGAGCGCACAAAATTGCCGTTTACACCTACGTATGGGAATGTAAGACTGAGCCCAGTGTCCTATGGGGCTAAACCACAGGGGCTGGGATGCAGCAGCAAGGGGAAGTTACAACAATTTCATATATTCTCTGTGGAAACGGTTCAGAAAACAGCCTATATTCACCCCCATGTGTGGTCCCACCATTACTTTAATTCTCATCTGAAAAACTAGTACGCTCCTATTGTTTACCTTTCGAAGGTGGGGAAAGAAATTGGTATCTAGATAAAAATCTTGACTTCCACATACTTAACCATGAATTGCTTTAGCTATTTAGGCTTTGAACTTACATTTATCCAATGTGGTGAGGGAACTAAAAACTGCTTAGCAGCAAATGGAGCAGTATCCATAAGCCAGAATAATCGAGCAGTTCAAACTGCAGATTGGGGTCAGGAAATCAATAGATACTGTTTACAGCTGATCCCAAACCATTGGGAGACTCACAAGTGCAAATTCCTTCCTTTAGTAGATCTTCTAATTTTCTTTGTTCCATTTTAAACATTAACATTTTATCATCAGGTCTGTAAAAAAAAGGCTGTTGCTGAACTTTTGTGAAAATAAGAGCACCACAGGTACTGTTTGGAGATATTTCCCCTAGTATTGGTTGTAACAGCTTAAAATAAGCTCTCTCACAGCTTTCTTTGCTATCAGTTTACATTGCTCAGTTGGTCCAGGCTCCAACCGTGTGTATTTTACTTCACCAGTAGTTTACATTCATCTCTTACCTGTCAGAGTCGTATGACTGAACAGCAGCAGGATAGTTTATCTTGTATGTTAGAACTGTAGTATAATGATTTAGACCCAAGTAGTCATATGTGCCTTTAATTCTTTGCTTTTCACTTTCAGTAAATTCTGGAAGTCTGCAACAGAAAACAGATAAAAGCATAAACCTATCAAAATTCTTCTCAGGATTTCCCCTTCTTTTGCTTCTACCCCTCCCCAGTCCTGTTGTATAAACTAAACTAAGCTTTTGCTAGAATATGCATTCATGCTGCCTGCTCTGACGTTCTCCAGGCGAGGAACAGACCTTTCACTGACCAGAAAAGAGACACCTGATGGCTAGAGGTCCTGCTCATAGTCAAACAAGTTTGACCCTCATCCTGCTTTATAAGACAAGAAACAGTGTATGCCCAGTCAGATTGCATTGGGATGAACCGGCAATGATCATAATGGCTTTAAACTGGAAGAAGGAAGATTTAGATGAGATATTAGGAAGAAATTCTTCCCTGTGAGGGTGGTGAGGCACTGGCACAGGTTGCCCAGAGAAGCTGTGGATGCCCCATCCCTGGAAGTGTTCAAGGCCAGGTTGGATGCGGCTTTGAGCAACCTGGTCTGGTGGGAGGTGTCCCTGCCCATGGCAGGGGGGTTGGAACTAGGTGGTCTTTAAGGTGCCTTCCAACCAAACCATTCTGTGATTCTATGATCTTTTTGGTTGTCATGTGCTCACCACATCCCTATGGAGACCCAGAGCTGCAGCATCAGTGAGTGACCTGTCTCAGGCCACCATCCTGCAGGAGCATGACTGGCTCTGACAGAGAGAAGCATGAAATGGTGCCTCCCAGCAGCCAGTGACATCCGGGGGGTCCTGTCTCCAGCTCAGGGGAGCTGTCATGAGCCCCCTCAAAACACTGTACTCCTGCTTGCACTCACTGAAGGTGCAGCCAGCCATCTGTGCAAAGATGTGCTTCACAGCAGCAGGGGAGCAGGCATCTGCTAGAAGAGGAGCTCTTCTCTGCGTGGCAGTAGTGGTACTTAGCAGGTCATGGCAGAGGCTAATACAGCATCGTCTCAAACTCTGGCTTCTACACGGGTAATAATAAAAATTTCTGAGCTTTCTCCCTGAGATCCACACTTTGAAGACACTCCATGTGCGATGCTGATATCCCTGGTACCAGCGCCACAAGCACAAGGGGAGGTACCGTGATCCTTCTCGAGGAATGTGGGAAAAACTCAGGAGAAACTGGGAACTAGGCTCCGTGTGTGGACTCTACCATTTAATCCCAAAGTGCCTGGTTCCCTTCAAAAGGGAGGTGTCCTCAGAGAAGAACATCCCCCTTTGGGATCTGCAGCCCTACACAGTCTACACAGAGTAAGAAACAGGAGTCAGGGACATCCAGAGTACCCTGGAACAAGGAGCGAGCTTTCAGCTCTCTTTTAGCCAGAAGAGGAAGGAAAATCCTCCTGGGAATTAGGTCCCTGGGCAACCCGTGCTGAAAATGCAGCCAGTGCTCCTGGCAGTTTGGTGATGCTGGAGAGTTTGCAATCTTAAATTGAGGACAGGACTTCTGCCCCAGACTGAGATGCTTGGGCACGTTAACTCATAAAGCAACACAGGTGACTTTGCTGTCTTCTTAATGGCAGCAACCACCAGAGAAGAAATAACGGGTCAAAAAAAGCGCCTAAGAATGCAAGTGTTTTAGGCACATATAAAAGCATAACTCAGCTCTGGAAGAGACCTGCCTTTGCTGCAGAGCACACACCAACTCTTCCACCATCTCCCTCACTTCAAAACAAGTGCTTTTTGACGTTTTCAGAGAGGAATGATCAAGAATCGCCCCAGATCTAATATACCCCATTAAATTGCTATTAAAGTGAAGACAGAACAAAGTGCTTTCCTTACACATGCCTAGCAAGGGAGAGAAAAGGAAAAACATTCATGATGGAGCACTGCTACCACAGTAGCATTAAGAATAATTAACGGGAATGGAAAATAGGAAATGTAATTCAGAGGGACCAACGAGTTCTCAGTGGTCAAGTTCAGTACATCGTTTTAAGAAAAGTTAACACACACTTACCATGGTTGTCAGGTAAAGCACTGTGTCTAATGCAGAGCATTTACTCTGTCACCCTGAGCTCCCAATTTATTACCCCAAAGATATGTTATATTAGTAAATTTAGTTTGCAAGAAAGGTAAAGACAGGGAACGGGCAAAATGTACGCTAGAGTTTTTTCTGTGAAGGTACAGTAAAATTTTTACAGTAATACTGCAATAGAATCGTTGAAATTTAGCACTTTTATCAGAAAAGCAGGTTTCAGCACAGCAAATAAACCAAAAGCAGATCTGTGCCTGGGCTCTTACCGGGACTGATTCAGACCCTGAGCCAGACTGCGTTCCCAAATCCTCCTTTTCATCACTTCATTATAATCACCGTTTTTGAATATGGGATGAGCAAACCAACCTACAAAAAACTAAGCCAGGAAACAAGGGAGAAGAAAGAATAAAGTATGTATCAAAACAAGCGATTTTACCATTTCTCCTTCATATGCTGCTTTATAGGCAGTATTTGAATTTATAATGAACTGGCAGATGGAGATACCCAGGGATGCCCATGTAATGGCAGTAAATGTAATAAGGTTTTGTCACTGCAACAATATTTTGTCTCATTTCTCTTGCGTACTTGATCAGCCACCAGAAGAGGGTGATACATTTCCTTGCAGTAATGCCTCTGGCTCATCCTTTTCTTTCAGTGAGACGCTGAGCTGGATTCTGGGCACCTCCAGCACCCAGGGAGGGGGTGCCATCATGAACAAACCTGGGAGCAGCAGGGGAGGCTGGGACCGGGTGTCTGTGTACCTGCAAGTATTGTCTGGCAGCATCGACATCTTCCTGGTTGTGTGGGTTCCTTGGTTCTGCCCAGTCAGTGTTGATGGTGATAGAGATTAATCCTCCTTGTTTTGCCCGGTAGGTCTCATTGTAGAGGTGCCAGGCTTCCGCATGGGCCTTTATTAAGTTGTGTGCCACCACATAGGGAGCTCGCCCTGGCCGAACAGAGATACCTGCAGAGACAGTGACAGCACAGGTAGCAGAGCAGCAGTTCCCAGCTTTCTCATCCGTTGCTTCCCAGGTTAAAACAACACCCGGAACTGCCTGCTGGTAAATGAATAAACGTCCAGCACCTGGTGTCCTCGGGCCCTGCCCTGGCCTGAAATTGCTGCTTTTGCAGAGGCAGCTGGAGGTGCAGCTGTGGTGGGGAGGCCATGCATGACCCTGCATTGCCCCTTCCTCCCCCTGATGCAGGACACGGGCTGGTTCGGCTCTCTGCCCATGCAGGGCTGCTGCCAGTTCTGGCAATAGGCTGCTGCTCACAGTATGCAGAGCAGAAAACTCTGTGTTCAGGCCATTCCTGGCAATAGGCTGCTGCTCAGAGCAGAAAACTCTGTGTTCAGGCCATTTTCATCCCTCCCCTTCCCTTGCTTCCACCCTACAGTTGAGCTTGGCCCTTCTCCAGCCCTAACCCTTCTCCACAGTTCCCGGAGCTGGTCTGGAAGTGAGGGTCTGCTGCAGGCAGCAAGTGTAATCTGGAGGTTGCAGAGGAGGGGTGGGTCAGAGGAGTGGAAGAAGGAGGATGGGTCTTGGAGGTGACAGGCAAAGTGAAAGAAGGCCCTGTTCACCACACCGCAGCAGTCCAAACCCCATTTATCCCCAGACACCGTCTTCCCTGCTCTATGTTTCCAAGCGCCTTGCATCTACTTTGCTGCAGCATAAAACAGAGTTGTGCCATCAGTGCTGTGAAGGCTCTGAGGTTATGCCCAGCAGTCTCACCTGGAGCAGCTGTGCCAACGCCGTAGCCTAAATACGCGGTGTTGTAGGGTTCATTGAGGGTTATCCAAAATTTGACTCTATCTCCCAGTCTCTGGAAAAGGACTTCAGCATATTCCTTAAACCTCTGAACTATAGTATCATTCTCCCACCCACCGACGTTCTGCAGTGCCTGTGGGAGGTCCCAATGATAGAGAGTTACCTGTGCAGAAAGAGAGCAAGAGAAAGGACTCAACCAGTCACTCTTACTTTAGGATATAAGGACAGTAACTCAGCCCCATTTATGAACATAAATAAACTGTGCTTTGATCTACACCTATCTGTTGCTAACGGTGTTTGAGTTTGTAGCGATCACTCGTGCACTCAAATAAAATACCTTTTTGTCAGTGTTCCAGTTGCTTTAGGACATGGGGAAATGACTCAAACTTTAGGGACTGCCTAATAGTGAAGATAAAGCTTTTACCAAAAGACACCACAACCTTGTGATAGCAAGAACTCGTCAGTGAAGAACTGCTGCGCCTGTGCTGACTCTCAGATGAAATACAATCCAATAGAACACCCGTTCAGGCTGGTACATCTGTTGGACCAGTCTAGAGGACTGCCACGAAGGCATAGGTTTGCTCAGGCATGATCTGATGCTTGTGTAGGTATTCCTGGATTGCCCCCTGTATGGTGTGCATACACATGTATGCTGCGTTTGGTGCAGCCATGTGCACTCCCTACGCGTACCAGCATGGTTTAGGGACAACAGGGACAGCCAACAGTGGGGAAACTACAGGTAGAAGCAGAAAAAAAGCTACATGTGTCCAAGTCTATGGGGACAGGTCACATTCACTCAACAGTGCTGAAAAAGCTGATCAATGATGCAGTGGTGAGGTCACTGTCCCTTATATGTGACAAATCATGCTGACGAGTGGAGCTTCCTGATTCCTGGGAAAAGAATAATATTACACCCTTCTCCAAGAAAGGCAAGAAGGAGGATCCTGGGAACTACAGGTTAGTTGGCCTCACCTCGGTCTCTGGAAAGATCACTGCATAGGAATCCACTTCCAAGCACATGAGGGACAAGAAGGTAATCGGAAACAGCCAAGAATAAGGTTACTGTCATCATTCTGGGTAGTAATTTCTAACGTATCACTATATTCCCAGTTCACTTGCTTATGCAAAAATCCTGTTTCCTTGCAGAACACAATGAAAAACAATTTCTCTGGGAAGTAGGGCATGGATGGAAACACACATGTGCTTTGAGCATCAGACTTGGGTTCTGCTGTTTCTTAGTTACCTGGAAGTTACCATTTTTAGTTACCTGAGGCATAATGTTAGCTGCCAGAAGAGAATCGATAAGCCTTTCATAGTAGTTCAGTCCCATTTCATTGATGTATCTGGTGGTCCCATCTGGGAGAATGCGGGACCAGGAGATTGAAAAGCGATAGTGAGACACCTTGAGGTTTTTCAACATTTCCACATCCTCCTCAATCTTGTGGTAGCTGTCACAAGCTACATCTCCAGTGTCATCATTGCTGATTTTCAAGGGAGTGTGAGCAAACTGGTCCCAAATGCTGAGTCCTTTCCCGTCAGCTCTCCATCCTCCTTCAATCTGTAATTGAAGATGGGGAGGGGGGAATTGTTAGTAAACCCCAAATTTAGGTCTTGGCCTAGCAAAGAATTCAGCCTGTTAATCTTTGTGGCACTACACAATATTTTGACTTACCAGCTTAAGACTAGAAATAGCAATGTTTGTGCTGTGCCAAACTAGTAAGACCTCTTGGGCCTCAAGGCAAGACATATTAGCAAAGTACAATGTCACAGAACAGGCACTGTTTCAGTTCACCTGCCGCTCCATGTTGGCTGGCTCTTGTGAAGCCCATGCTGCTGTCTCAATTCCTGTGGTATAACCATGCCCTCAAATATCTCCAAGTTCCTCCCTTTTACAGCAGTTGTTACATTAACCCTCCATTACGGTAAAACCTAATGTTACAAGAGCTGTGTCTCATCCAAAATGAATTAACTGTCTGCAGGTACTTTAAGAGTCTGTCTTGGTTTCCTAACCTGATATGCTGAAGTTGCTACACTCCACCAAAAGTTCTTTGGAAACTCTCCATATAAAAATTCATCTTCTTTTGGCAATGGGATACCATTATTGCGAATGATTTCTGCATAGTACATAGCAGAGTGCTTCGGGGTTCTTGGCCTGTTGGGATTGTTAAAATCAACCTGGTGCAATCCAAATCTTGGATCATAACCTTCCAACCATTCGAAGTCATCCATAAAAGACCAAGCATTGTATCCTCTCAGATTAACACCATCCAACTTGTAAGCTGAAAGACCAGAAACAAATGGAAGAGCATCAGTGGTATAATCACACATTAAATGAACCACAAGGAATTCACATGCAAGCACATACACACTCCTAGCTTCATAAAGCTGGCACTGGTCAACTAAGATCTTTAAGAAACTCTTCATTTTTGGATCATACAAAGTACAAACGGCCGTGCAAAGGAGATCATCAAAGGAAACACTGTGATTATGTTGTGTTCAGAATATTTAACGACTGATATCAATCACTTTTAAAAACTACTCCTCAGAAGCATAAATTAACCAGAAATCCAGAGAGGAGGCACACAACATCAACAGAACAAAAGCAAACACTGGTACCTTTTAAAGCTTCATCAATGTACGTTTTGTAGTAAAATATCCTGGTATTGTCATCAACATCCGAGTTGGTCTTTATCCCCACCCCGTTCTCAATTATGAATATTGGGGGATTTCCGTATTCTTCTTTGATCCAGTTCAGTAGCCTCCTCAGCCCCCACGCCACAGCCCGCTGGCCAGCTATAGCTGAGGAAGGCCAGGAGCTGTCAACCGTTGTTGAAACTTCCTGGTCATACTCATAAGAGAAGGGCCTCAACCGGGTCGTTGCATGGGTTACAATTTTGGAGGTATAGGTGTTGAAGCAGAAAACATCTGCCGTGCCCCTGAGGTATTCACGCTCCTCCGCTGTGAAAACCGGTAGGCGAGACGATGGCAGGTTCTGGAGCTCGCTCCTGTTCCCAACTTTCCACTTCATGACCTCAGGGTAGTCCCCGTTTTTGAAAATCGGGTGTGTGAACCACCCCACCAAAAACTGCAGGTACCTGTCTGCAGCTTCTATGTCCCTGGGGTCACTTGGTGTCTTCGGCTCAACCCAGTCAATGTTGGGACATAAAGCAATGACCCCTCCTTGACTCGCTCTGTATTTGTCATCGTATGTGTGGTAGACCCTGGCGTGAGCTTTCAGTAAGATGTGGGCAACCCTGTAGGGAGCACTGCCAGGGTCATTGACATTGGGTGGAAATGTCCCAATGCCATAGCCAACCCAGGCAATGACTTGGGGTTCATTGAATGTGATCCAGAACTTCACCCTGTCCCCAAAGGTCTGGAAACAGAAGTCCGCGAAACTATCAAACAGGTCAATCAGCACGTTGCTTTCCCAGCCACCAATGTCCTGGAGAGCTTGTGGCAGGTCCCAGTGGTAGAGAGTGACGATTGGAGTGATGTTGTTTGCAACCAGTCCATCAATGAGACGGTTATAGTAGTCAACTCCATGGCTGTTTATTGAGCTGTTCCTTCCGCTGGGGAAAATTCGAGACCAGGACAGGGAGAAACGATAGTTCTTTACCCCTAAGGCTCTCAGCAGGTAAATATCTGCCTCTACCTTGTTGTAGCTATCACAAGCTATATCTCCAGTATCATCATTCTTTATATTCCCTGGGATATGAGTGAAGTTATCCCAAATGCTGGGTCCTTTGCCATCAGCGTCCCAACCTCCCTCTACCTGGTAGGCAGAAGAAGACACACCCCATGTAAAGTCCTCTGGGAATGTCCCATAAAAGTACATGTCCCTTTCAAAGTCTGTTTGAGAAGAAAACTTCTGCCAGACAACTTTTGCCTTGGAGGGAACTTCTGATGCTGGTAAATTTGGCAGCTTTGATGTCACGGGTAGGTCAAAGACCACTGGTGAAGAAAATCTGTCCAAGACTTTGGGTGGGAAACCATTTTTTTCAATAACACCGGAATAGAAATAAGCAGATGCCTTGGGAGTCCTTGGTCTGTTGCTATCTTCAAAATTTACATGATGCAGCCCAAATTTTAGGCTGTACCCCACTGGGCCTTCAAAGCCATCAACCAGGGATCGAGCAACATATGACCGAACATCAACTGTGTCTAGTTTTACCGCTGTCACAGAAACAGTAGAAGACACTGTTATCCATTTGAACATTTCCTGAACACAGCACAGCACAAGATAAGCAGCACAACTGAGGGTAACGGTGGGATAAGCCAAACATCTATGAATAGTCTTTTAGGCAAAAAAAACCCCAAAACCCCAAACAATTAGAGTATCTGGCAAGAAAAGCAGTTAGCACTGTAATAGGAGCTGGTCAAAAGCTTGGTGATAAAAATACATGAGAAAAGAAATATTAGTCAAGAGATGCTTGAGTACAGGACACTTGTGCCACTGGTATCCCTTTCCCTGTGTTCTTGTTTTCAAGCACATTTCATCAATTTAGGTATATGGTGCACTCTTAGATTTAATACTATAGTTAAACTGAAACATTATGCATATTTAGTGCTTGCCTATCTTTCCTGAGCTCAGAAGAATTTCTTTTAGCAGAACAGTGTATCCAATACCAGCAAAGGCAAGTCCAGCATTCTTCCTCACATTTCCTACAAAAAAGCGCTAAATCTCTCTTATTCCAGAGCAGTTCACTTCCCATATGCAGTGCACCTTCTTCACTCCTATTGAGGCATAATAGCAATGCTAAGTTGTTTTCTGTAGCTCTTTTAACACTTCTATCAGTATGTTGAGAACTAGGTCAAGAAGATCAAATGCTGTACACTGATCACTGACCTATTTAATACAGCATATTTAATAAATTTTTCCTGACAGTATTGCTTTGAATATCTCAAAAGAGCACCAGTCAAATCTCTATTTGAAATCTCAAATCTCTATACCTGTACAGAACTTCAGTCACTTAGTATTATTTTGACGTCAACCGATACACAGTTTGCAAAGATACAAGCATACCTTGAACCTTGCTCGAAATGATTGAGATGTATAAATATCTCCCTAAAAATTCTAACCTGAAATGGTACAGGATGCTGTCAGTTAGATCTGCTCGATCAGTAAAGGTAGTTCAGTCCTGATCTATGAGATCTCTATAGGCAAGAGCCTGCCTTCAGGTGAATCATCTTTAGGGAAGCTGAAGTATATAAACACTGTTCTCACAGAGGGACTGACGTTAGGGTCCAAGCTACATTAATCCATATATATGAAAAAACTATTCCCATATCTAAACAGAATGGAGAGTTCCATATCTGGACACCAGACAGGCTGAAGTATATGAGGTCACCCCACACACACAATAGGCAGCTGATCTCATATCACTACACAAATAGTGATGTTTTAAAGAAGTTAACCACCGTGGAAGGGATAGATAACTAGTTGCCATTATTAAAAAACCCCTCACAATCAAATTTCTCCATACCTTTTAGAGCCTCGTTGATATACCGGTGGAAATAATCCACTCGCAGAGTGTCATTAATAAGATCCCCCACGTCCTCTGTCGGTATACCATTTCCTGCTATGTAAATTGGGATCTTTGCCCCTGTATATTCCTGGGACACAAACTTCAGCAGCCTTCTTAATCCCCAAGGGACCACATGGATCCAAGAAGAGGCAGTCCGTGGCCAAGAAGGATCTACATGCAAGGAGAAGTTCCCGATGCTCTCATAGCCTGGTGTACAGCTTCCATTAGTCACGGCACTGACCAGGTGGGAAGTGTAATGGGAAAGACCAAAAAAATCTGCAGTCCCTTTCACCCAGGACTTCTCTTCCTCTGTAAATAGAGGCAGCTGTGCAACTGCTGTGGCGCACTGCTGGTTTACTTCCTGGATCTGAGCCTTCAGGATATCTGGGTAATCACCATTAACAAATACAGGGTGAGCAAACCAACCAAGCATGAACTGCAGGTACCTTTCAGCTGCCCTCACGTCCTCAGAGTTGGTTGGAGTCTTGGGTTCAGCCCAATCCGAGTTCAGCACCAGTCCCACCTTTCCCAGTTGCTGAGAACGGTATTTGTCATTATACAGGTGCCAGACCTTGGCATGAGCCTTGAGAATTGTGTGAGCTACCTGGAGGCAGAAAGCAAAGGAATACGTGTTACACTGCTTTGCACAAGAACTCTTAAGCATTGAGATTATTGCCATGTGAGAATATTGTCTCCACCGAAAAGAACAAACCTTGACAAAACAAATAATCATAGCCAGAGAGTGCAGCAGGTTCTGGAACAAGCAGAACCACCTGGCTATCCATCAATATCAGCTTTCAGAATAGAAAAATAAAATAAGAACATCTAGCATCCATTAACTAACTAATTTTTTGCAAGTATCATAAATCCAACAAACAAATAGTTGTCTCAGAGGCCAGATTAGGCTTGAATATAGTTGAAGTACAGAACCATCAGAGGAAAACAACACAACAATGGCAGCTGCAGGATCCTAGTTATTCCTGTGTCCCTACCTTGTAAGATGCTACTCCAGGGTCAGCAATTCCTGGAGGATGCTCTCCAGTGCCATAGCCAGCATAGCTGATAACCCAAGGCTCATGGAAAGTAATCCAGAACTTGACTCGATCCCCGAAAGTGGAAAAGCAGAAGTCTGCATAGTTTACAAAAGCATCTATGATACTGTCATTCTGCCAGCCACCAAGAACCTGAAGAGCTTGTGGGAGGTCCCAGTGGAACAGAGTCATCATGGGCTCAATGTTAGAGTCTAGCAACCGGTTAATTAATTGGTTGTAATAATCAACACCCTTGGAGTTGATGGTCTCGTTGGTGCCAGCAGGGAAAATTCTAGGCCAGGATACGGAAAATTTGTACAGTTGGGGATGGAGACCCCTAAGTAGGTAAATGTCATAGCTGGTTTTATAGTAGCTGTCACATGCCACGTCTGCTGTTTGGTTCATGTAGACATGACCTGCATGCCCAAACTGGTCCCAGATGCTCTCTCCTTTCCCATCCTCTGCCCAGGCTCCTTCAACGTTAAAGGCACCTGTGGATATGCCCCAGAGGAAACCACTTGGGAAAACATCTTGCAGAAAAGAATCCCTCTCCGATTCGGACTGTTTAGAGAACGTTTCCCAAACTGTTTGATAGGAGGAGCGAGGGGCAAGAACAGCATCTGGGTTCTCCTGTAGAGTATTTGTTTTTCTGGAAATAGAATAAAAAGAAGTTACCATCTCCAAGGTGGATGCCCGTGCCACAGAACTTGCGAACACAGAGGACAGAAGAATCATTTGCTTCCCATTCAGCTGATATATGCCACTTAGAGTATAGTTCTTTTGTCATCTGATCAGTCCAACCTACTGCCATCCAGCTAGCAGATGAAGGTGGACTGCAATAAACCAACTGCGGAGCAGCTCACAAGTTACATATCTAATACATTTCTTTGCAGGTAAGTTCTCATAATTCATTACGGCTAGGTCAAAGGTGCAAACAAAATCCTTGCAGTGTGTAGCAATTTCACATGCTACAACTGCTCTCATGAGTTTCCATGGGATAAGATAAAACTAATCAATCCTGCTTCTGTAATCCTTAGCTGGTCCCTGCACAATGACATCTCCTACATTTCTGTGGGCCCAATTGGCTTCTCTGCTAGGAAAGCCTCTTATTTATTTATTTTTAACTATTTTGCTCTTGAAAAGAGCAGAAGGCTTGGAAAATGTTACTATTGGCTTGAAGGTGCAATTTGGGTAACTCAGGATAAGAGAGTGGAAGAGGATTACATTGCCTGTAATAGTAGGATAGAGGATTGCCTGTAAGGGGAAGAGACTGGGCTCAGCAGAGAGGCGGTCCTTTCCAGTGCTTGCAGCAGCTAACAGCAGACTTTATTACTAAAACTGTCCTGTGTCTGCCTGCACGTAGGTTTCTAGAGGACACCATTTTATTATAGTATCTGATTTAAGGGACAAAAACTGTACCTTAAAACATGAGATGATGAGAAGTCCAAGAACTCATTAACATCATACCCAATCGTACGTGTCTCTTTATTGATAGCTGAAAACAAACAAATGGTAAGTGATGGACTTAGTCACAACTTAGATGTCATGGACTGCATGATGCTACTAGTACATGCAATTACACCTTCAGAAACAGGGTGCTTTTCATAACTAATAGCTATTTTTCTCAGATCAAATATGTTGGGTTTTTATTAGATATTTACAATTTCATGTTAAAAAATGATCATAGAATCATAGAATCATTTAGGTTGGAAAAGACCTTTGAGATCATCAAGTCCAACTGTAAACCTAACACTGCCAAATTCAGCACTAAACCATGTCCCTAAGCGCCACATCTACACGTCTTTTAAACATGTCCGGGGATGGTGACTCAACCGCTTCCCTGGGCAGCGTCTTCCAATGCTTGACAACCCTTTCGGTGAAGAAATTTTTCCTAATATCCAATCTAAGCTTCTCCTGGTGCAACTTGAGGCTGCTAAAAGTGATGAAAACCTTTGGGTAAGATTTCCTGCTTCCCCTTCCTCAGCACTCACCATCCACCCTTAATTTTCCAAGAAGGCTGTGAAAGAAACCACGAAGTTATTTCATCTAACAGCACTGGTCTGGACTGGACAATTTTGAATTTCCTCTATAATTTGCCATGCAGCGCTTAGCTAAAAAACTCTCCTCGTTCTTGAAATATGTCACTCACCTGTGACAATGGCAGCTACTGGTATGAAAGGATTCTCTTCCGTGGAACCACAATCAAGGAACTTTAGACTAAAAATCAAGATCTCTATGCCCTTCCAGACATTCTGCAAAAACAGAAGTCAGAGACTTGTATGAAAAGAAGCATCAGCCAGCTGGTAAAATCGTGCTCTTGGCATTTGTTGCTTTTAACACAGAATAGGAAGTACCTGGAAGACTGAGAATTGGTGATAAAGTTCTTCAAAGTTGAATTTGTCAATCAATAGAGTAAGCATTAAATACCACCCACTGTTTTTCTCTGATCCAAAAAAAGCCCAATGCAAATCAAAGCATAAACCCCAGAAACCTTCAGTGTTCGACCTGTCATTGAAGAGGCACAAGGAACTGTGTTCTTTCTTGAAAGCTTACTCTGTAAGAATCTGTTGCCATAAATGGCCCGCTCCAGATTTTTAGAGTAACTGCAGCATGCTGGGACCCTAGAGAGAATGAGTCACATGAGTAGCTCCTTTTTCTGCTACTCAGTGGCTGAATGACTTTCATCTTACAGATTTTAATAATGCAGTTCACTACCAGAGATTTAATATCAGGTACTAGCCTGTAGCATGGCTGACATTGTTGTTGCCATGTGATCTAATCCTTTCACAAACTCATCCTCAGTAACGTTTCAAGCACTGCCTCTACTGATGAGGAGTTGTGAAGTTTGGTAGTACCATTGCAGAACCCATGCTAGAATAAAATAGTGTCTTTTAGTGTGTAAGTATTAGCCTAACAGCTTATCAAACACTTAAGGTGTGAGAGAGAAGGTTTTTCAGTCCTGGACAAAAGAATTATGCCTTTCCAGTTGTTAATGCATCAGTAATGACCAAGATGATCCTTTCCAGCACTTTCGAACATCTGTTTTCAAGTCAGAATAACAACAGAGAAGTGAGCACTGTACAGCTGTTTCCTAGCGTAGCTGTTGTCTGAGCTCTTGCAGCAAATCAGAACTGTTTAGACATGCATGAAGAAACATGAAATTCCCCTTCTATTTATAGTCTGTTGTCTGCTGCTGTAATTTTAACACTGTGCATCATGTTACCTGGAATTTATTCAATTTCTTGTAGAAATCTGTTTCGTTTCCACAACAGTACTGAAGGCTGAGAGACAGAAAGTCTACTGAATCCTAGAAACAAGAAAAGGAAAAAAATTATCCCGGAGTAAAATGGGGTTTTTTTGCAGATATTACATTCAAAATATAAAAAATTGTGAAATGCTTGATAAAGATGCATTGCTGGAGTAAGAAGCCATACAGCTATATGGGACCCCGGGACAAAATAATGAGTACAAACTGCATACTTAAACAAAGTAAAAATTTAAACAGCTAAAATTCTAGGACTAATTCTAGGAGTATTTTATAAATTTAATATTAATGATTTACAGTTGAATTTTTAATTAGTAAGACTGTCTATGATTAATCAGACAGAGAAACCTTTGCAACTATGTGGTTCAGGTAGGCCTTATCAATAATCCTTTGGGGAAAGTCCACTACAGAAATCTTCAGTCATTCGAAACTACAGGCGTTATCCCACTAGAAGGTATCAAGTTCAAGAGACTAGATCATATCCTTTTATTAAACTAGCTGATAAAGTTGGAAAAAAACTGATAAACTTTCAGTTTATTTTTCAGTCCAAGGTTTTCTTCTAGTTTAGTCAGTTCACCTCTCCGTTCCCTACAACCACACCTTGCGTATACCCTTGAAATGTCATGCCTACAACATTGCTTACCCTATAACTAAATTTTGAAGGATTGTGAATTCAAGCAAAAAACCTGCACTGTCATTTGTTCACTGTATCCTACATCAACATCCTCTAGGTAAAGACAACTACTAACAGAGAGTTTGGTCTTTACAGAAAGAATGTCGTCATCTTTGTAGAGATTATGTTCTCCTCACGTTGTGCCATCCCTGTGCAACTAGATCACTTTTAACACAGCTCTGTCTGTGTTTTAACATAATAAGCAGATTTTTCAAATAGCAGTTATTTAAAACAAAGTATCTATTTCTTTGGTGGTGCATTAACTAGACTTGCAAAGTAAATAATGAGTACACTTTTTGCAGATGCCTTATCATTTAAGCATGTATATTGCTAAAATCGGCAATTATGAGAGCAAACATGTCTCCGTATATCTTAATCAGTGCTCACTAGACGAGAAAGGATGCTGAAGTAATTTTTAAAATCAGCAAGCTTCACATGATCAAACTAATCAAATCAATAAAATTTACCAAATCGGTCAATTTGCTAGAATTTTATATAACCTGCAATAGGTCACTTGATCCTGTACATAAAAATCAAGTTCAATCAAACCAAATTTATATAATTTTGGAAATACTTTCTATTAAGGAGTTACCTGAAGAGAACCTGAAAGCAACTCTAATGAAGCCGTATCCAAGATATGACCCATTCCTAAAGCAATGGACAGCTTTCCACCTTGAAAAAAAAAAAGGCAGTCTGTTAGTAGTGTGTTAAGGACAAAGAAAAAATTTCAGTTCACTGCAGGTTTTTTTTTAAATTTTTGAAGATGTGGATCATCAGACAGTGCTCTAGGTAGCTGATTTCAGAATACCCCCTATGATTTCAACGGAGAGTTGTAGAAGGTAGAAATTCAAAGGCAGAGTTCAAGGAGTCTTTGTCAATAAATCTTGTGTTACCATGACAGGTCATAACCATTATAGCATTGTTCCTTGCACGCAGGTGGATCTGAATACAGCTATCCAGTGGGTGTCCTTCCACTCCATGCATAATTATAAGTAGTATCTTTAATTTTCTTGCCTTGTGGTGGTTCTACAGTGATTATTTTTTTCAATCCATTCTGTGCTGGATGCTGCTGAGATGCTGGGACACCGGGAATTTGGGAGGACAGGTTATGTGGGAGGGAAGCTGGGCAACTTCTAAAGTGTGAACTGTACGGCAAAGTATTTCTGACAAATGCAGGATTTAAAAATAAATAAAATAATTAAAAATTTGAAAAAAAACAGGGCTCAGCCAGCTCTACTGGTTGTCTGCCTGGGACTGATAAATTCCAAGCCCAAAGAAGGCAGATCTAAGAGGACAGCTGCTTAGAAAACCCTGGGTATCCATCATAGAAGAGGTGAAATTATCTTGCTGTGTAACACAGGTAGAGTTAAGATTTAATTACTTAAAAATCCCAGTGTCTGCAATGAGGAAAGTCAAACAAAGGACATTGCAGACTTCCTCACACTATTATTATCTCTCAGGAGACTTCTTATGCCTTGTCTCTTAACGGTTTGAGGTACATTTCAGGAATTTTTTAGTCTTTCCTTTGTGGGTCAGGAAGAGGTACACAAAAATATATTATTATCTACAAAATAGCTTGATTATTATGACTTTGTCGTTGTATACAGAAAAATCAGAATAAGACTGGATTTGAGTAATTTTAAAATAATTTGTAACTGATAAAGATAATTAATTTTCATTTCTGCTAAAAAGTAAATATTTTGTTTCATGTTAGTTTATTTAAATTTTTAAAGATAAATAAATCATTTCACTTTGATTAAATGAGAAATGTCATTTTAAACCATGATCAGTTTTGTTTAAGCGGATTTTTAAAATACATTTGCAAAGCTTTCCACCTCTTGGGTGGAAGGCTGATAGTTGAATTTGACCTGACTCTTCAGCTAGATCTGGACCTCCAAAGCTGTATTCCCTGTATTCCATCATGCCTTCACGAAAAAGTCTGCACCCGTCACAAATAAGAGATTATAGCACAGCTACTGACTGATGGCATAATCTTCCTCTCTTAACTGAAATGGTAGCAATTGCAATCTCAGTTTTCAATTACACTGAAATAAGGAATAAGACTTTGAAAATGAGATGACTGGGCAGGAATCAAAGATTCTTCCTAAGCCTTATTCCCACTTCTATTATACAATACATTTAAGGTTTGGTATATGAACAGTATGGGACTATAGTTCATCGGGGACATCTGCTGGTTCTAAACTAAGAGCACAGGGACAACAGCCCTTAGAAAATACAAGTATTAGAATTGATTTTGAAGTACTAGTTTCTGAGGCTCAAATTACCCTATTTAATACTTCTTTGATGCTTAAAAGACTAAATATAAATATGCACACACACACACATATATTATCCCCAACTATTTTGACTATCATTTGAAGTAAAACACGATTACCAGTAAATTATAAAACAATTATCAAAATAAGGGATTTGAAGGAACCTGTTACTCAAGGATTTCTATGTAATTCTGAGAGCACTGATAGCATATTCACACAGAGATTGCATGTAGCAGTTGCCATTTAATCCCATCGTAAAATATTTGTGAAAAAGTCATATTAAAAAATATCTCTCCCCATTCTTACCCGCCGGTGAGTATTTCTCGTGGTAGATGGTGTAAGCTCTTTCATGAGCGGCAGCTAGGGCCTGGACTTGGTACTGGGGGTCATCATAAGGTAGGCTTTTAAGGACCTCTGGCAGGTTGCTGAAGGTGAGCCACACATCGACAAGGTCTCCAAAAACACGGAAGCTGAACTCTGCATATTCCACAAAAAGGTCAGCAAAAGCGTTGGCTTTCCTTCCCATGGCCTGTGCAGCCACGGTGCTAGGGACATGCTGGTGATGCAGAACTACCACTGGCCTGAGGTCTGCAGCAACCAGGGTCTCGAGCAGCTCCTGGTAGCACTGCACTTGAGCTTCATCTGGCTTCCTGGCATCCCCCTTCGGAAGAATGTGCGCCCATGGCAGGAAGATTTTGTAATGCGTCACCCCGATCTCATGAAGGTGGGAGAAATACTGGGGCAGCTCTGAAGACACAAGATCTTGTTGGCACAGGTAATCATGGGCTTCAGCCACAGCAGGGCCTTGATCTTCCTTGGGCAGGACTTGGTCCTGCAGATGCAATCTATTTACTAACTCGCTGGGTAGAGGTCCCGCAATGGCGATAAAATTCTGAGCTAATTCTCCATCTATCCCAAGGCTGGGAGCGACTAACAGAAAGAAGACGACTGTCTTACAGGTCAGCTCCATTTCTGAACCTGCTTCGGAAACAGTTATTCCAGAGTACTTATATGACAGTAGAAGTAATATTTAACTGAAATTATCTATTATACAGATAAATGTTCCCAGCACTAGCTGACACTAGAATGATAACAAATGAGGACTTTCAATCCATAGATGAACAAACAAATGGATGAATACAGAAAACCACTGCCAAACAATTAGTTGGAGAAAGGTCATGTGGAAACATTTTCTGAGATGCTCAGGTTCCCCTTTATGCTTGAACATCAACTGACATTTGCTGGTACTGCCTCCATTTCAGAGGAAGATCAAGTAGACAATGCTTTTCTTCTCCTCTTGGCCTTTTTTGGCTGAAGAGGAATCCCAGCACAGCTCTGGATGCGGAACATAACAAAAGCAGAGTTATCTGCACTGCTGGGGTGTGCAGGCCAGCAAGACGTACGTTTGTGCTATAGTTTTTGGGTGTATAAAGGAAATCTGAGATGTCGCATCTTACCCACTTGGAAAGGCGGTTGTTAAGTGAATTCAGGCAGCAGCAACAACGTGCGTCTTCATGCCCGATAACATCGAGGAATTTGAACAGTATCATTTTATTGCTTTCAAAGTACTCCTTAATTCAGCCTTGAGAACACACGCTCTCTCAGCAGGGTGGACACATACAGATCACCTACCTGAACTGCTGCAGGGAAGAGATAGCTCGACTCTTCTACAGTCAAATGCAGAAAAACTGAAGAGCTGAGAACATTTACCTGAAACTGCTATCTGTGCTGCCTAAATACAGAACACATTTAAACTATATCGAAAAGTCAGTTCCGTCTCCCAGTTTACTTTCTTTAATAACCAGCTTTTTGTCTAAAGCATACCTGGAATCATCTGGGCAACTTACTGCTCTGCCAAGCAATATTATCTTTGTTATAGTAGGAAACGTCTCTCAACATTTGCTGTTACTCAAATGACCAATCTTATAGCTTATACAAGGACTGTAATTTGTGTACTTTGACCCTGTTGGATTCCCAGGTGACTTTTTTTTTTTTTTTCAGGAAGCCTTGAAAAGCTTGCTGAAACACTCTGCTTACTGTTCTAAACAACTACACACACTCTTTTTTCCCTGATGTTTGAATAACAAGTTTGACTAGGAACTTTACAGCACCACCTGCTGCTTTTATTTCAGTAGAGCAGCATTAACTCAGAACACCCCTCTGAGCCTATGAAGCATATAGAACTGGGGAAAGAGAAGCAGAAAAAAATACTTTCTTCCATGTGAAGAACATTATCAAACAAAGATTGAGGGAGGAGAGGGGGAAACACATAATGAAGTACAAACAAATTCCCGTCCTTGTTTTGAAAGTAAATGAGCCATATAGAATAACACAAAACGGTTGCTGCAGGTAGGTGGCAATTTTTAATGAAATGTAGCATTTGCCAAAATGTAGTTTATGAAAGAAATTAGTGGAGAGAAGTTACTGCAGTGAGAGTTAGTGCCCAGTGATATGGTAGCATTGTTGGTGACAAATATTTATGATGCCTTCCATTCCTTAAATATAACCTACCTTTAATGATATATGCTTAGTTAGACCACAGCATCTCTCTCCAAAGCTGGGAGGAAAAAGACGGCTGTCTTACAAACCAGCTCCATTTCTGGACCTGCTTCAGAAACGGTTGTTTCACACTATCTATACTTAAAATATATAGCTTTGGTCTCTTTCATGCTATTACGAATGTTTCTTAGGTGCTGGTATCACGTTGACAAGACAAATATTCATGTATCTTTAATTCTTAATAGATTATTTAATAATCCCATAGCATACAGCAAATAATTGAGAACGACAGAAATTTAAGTAAAATTTTCTTATAGAAAAATCTAGAAACAAGTTTACAAATATAGTCTTAAAAATCCCCCATAAATGATGGCAGTTTTCCATTCACTTACAAGTCAAGACATTCATCAAGATGGGGGTTTCTGACCTCCTGACTTAAAGCCTCGCTTTGGGCTTGGCTATTTTCAGTTTTCTATTTTACATATGCAACAGGAGCATACACATCTTTAGTCCATCTAAAAAGAAAGAGAAGCAATCAGAGTTTCTCATTATCCATTACTGGAAGTTAAAAAGCAGCATGTGTCATGCAGGAAATTTAATCTTTCTTAAGACATTAAACATTTAGATCACTACTTTTTCAGCCTCAAAGCATAGGCATAGAAAATAGCAATCCCACATATGAGTGACACCAAATCCACCCCCAGACATCTCCAGACATTTAATGATCTTTTATTTATGTTAATAAGAAAAACAGTAAAAATCTATAGCATAAAAATTCTACTAAATACAATAGAAGAACAATGTGAAATTCCTCTCATTTAAAACAGAAGCATCTACACAGTTTGATGCTGAAAAGAGCTATTGAATGATTCTCCTCTGCATCTGGATGATGTCATTGAAACCCAGAATTAATAACAAAACTCATATATATGTGTGTCATTTCTTTCAAAACTTTCCAGGTACGCTCAATGTATATTACTAACCGCACATCGGCACATTCCCCAGTAAAGCATTCGTAGGAATTGAAGATGTTAGCTATACAGCAACTCTTGCAAGGATAGAACGCATTTTTCAACATGTAACTAGTCAGCTCTACAATCCAGTTCTCAGCCCTTAGTCTTCCAGCAGATAGTTTGGGTTGACAACCAGGTATGGATCTTCATCAAAAGTCTCCTCTTCTCTGGATCCTCTCAGTCCTGACTGGGACAGTTCTATCAGTATGTGGTCCTGCAACAGACAAACATTTGTATTCAAACAAGAACAGAAAGGTTTGTTTGTACTTTTTGAAAGGCATCTCCTTTTTATACTGGTAGCATCTCTTATTGATGAATTATTTAACCCTCTTAATTGTGAACTCCCTCTTTAGCAGGTTCTTAATCTTAACAATTATGTTCAGTGGAAATCTCTTACATGTTGTATGCTTTCTGGGAACACTTCAATCTAGTGGCTTTGTACCTTTAAAAGTGAGAAGTATTTTATATTTTCATACTTCTTCCTCCAAACTGCCCTAGCGCACCCATGACTTAAAGCCATCCATTGAATAAGGTGTTGTTTGTATTTCCGTATCCTAATGTATAACTAACACTACAGAAATACAGAAAAATATCACTTACACTTCTATAGGGACATAATATGGCACTTTGAACTTTTACTTATACACATCTCAAATTTATTTCAGTGTTTTCTCTATAATTATTTTTAACGGGTATAAAACAAAGAAGGCATTTATACTGCATCAGTCAAGAACATGGAAGCACAAAACATATTTCTCAAATTAGGAATGTATTCTGTAAAAAATGAATCATTGCACTATGCAAGTTAACACCCTTTTTCACTATCCATGCATCTCTATACATACATAATGTGTAAGTCGGTGAATGACTCTCTCTATGATCTTCTTTTTATTTATTAATTCTTCTTCAGATTCTATTTCAGATTCAATTTCTTTTAGATACCAATTAATAAGTTCACTCTTCTTTAATGATGAATCGTCCTCTTCTGCAAAGAAAATAATTTGCATAAACACAACAGCAGCAAGATACCATTCAACCGTAAGAGAAAAGCATTTATATGTTAACATTTACAATGCTGAAGAAAGACATGCTTTTTAAGATGTTTAAGAAACATCAGATTTCTTCTGTTTCTTAAATCATCATGTTTTCTACAGGAGGCTGTTGTATCACAGTTTCACTGGAGATATTTAGATTGAGATTTGAAGCTTTCAGTTCTATGCATTCAAGTGGCTTACAAATTAAACAAGCAGCGTAGCAATCACATCAGTCTTCAGCTTCAAGAAAAAGCAGTTGTAAGGACTCATACAGTTGTCCTCTTTGCTCTCAGCAAAAGAAAATCATTGTCACATAAAGCCAAAGTCATCTTCTACACGTACTCAGCATTTTGAACAGATATTGTAGTCTCCATACCCTTTCAAAAACTTCATAGCACTGGTATATGCTACGAGACAACTGCTGCATTTAATTACAGAAGTAGCCTCGTTGCAACGGAAATATTTCATCTCCCCAAGAAATGATGCGGTCATCTGGCACATACTGGTTAAGTATATACTTTAGGCTGTGTTTTCTGGCAAACATTAAAGCTCTTGCTACAGTTTTCATTGCTGCTGACTCTTCCAGCTACGTTAAACCAGCACATGCTACAAATCCTTTTCTGGATCTGCTCTGCTGACATGGTCCTTGACTTACTGGGTTTTGACAAATAACTAAGATACCAGAACTAGAAAGTCCAAGAAGTCATATTTATATCATCAGATGTAGTATAGCCACATGTGTAGAGGTTCACACCTGACCTAACAAGTTTGGTGCCTCAGCAGGAGTGAAAATCCCAAGTGCAACAGCATGAGATGTAGCAACAGTTGCTCCCTGAACTCAGGTTCTGCTGTCTGTCTTTTTAAAAAATAAATTCTTACCTTCCTCTGCTTTCCTGAGGTGCAGCACCAGGAGATTAGAAATTCGTCGATACTCAGAGAAGCCCAGTCTAAGAGAAGCTTTGGGTGCAGCATCCTTGTTCATGTCCTCAGAATGGCCATTGATCCCATTCACAGGGCCATTGACCCCAGCTGGAGCTTCTACCTCACCTGTTTGGACACATGCCCAGGTTTAAATCTGTAACATCTGTTACCTCTTTAATACACTGAGCCACTGAAAAGTGTTGTATTTGAGCAACCAGGTGAGTGGACCCGCAAGGAGACTGAAGAAGTAAGAGAGTTAAGAACAGAAGTCAAGATTCACAGACTTTATGAGATGAGAAATAGGTGAGAAACTGAAGAGAAGCATATACTCAAACAAGGTAAGCTGTAAAGGCTGGAAGTACGTTCCCCTTTGAAAAAATTCTCCACACACAAGTAATTTACCATTGACTCCATCCTGGTCCTCTTGATCCTCCATTTGCTGTTCATCATCTTGGTCTAAATTGATGTCAGGTGTCTCAACTCTAATGATGGACTTATTTAAAAGCCTGAAAGCTTCCTTTACATGTTTTGGATGAACCTGGGGAAGATTTGAAAAAACATGTATTAAATAGGCATGGTGGCTCTTCTAGTGTTAAAAGCTTTTTTTCTTCCCCAATAGCTCCAGAAACTCACCTGACTCTGACAAAGGGTCTTTCTACCCATCTCACCTGATCAATCCTAAGCAGTAAAGACTCTGCAAGTCAAATTATATCCCACTACAAGTACTCTGAGTCCACACAAGGTTATAGAGGGAATAAGCAGCCTGATGAATCTTTCAGGCTTTAGTGATCATGTGGAGTCGATAAAATTTTTACTTAAGCCAAGAACACTTTGAAGAAAGATCAGCGGAGCAAGAAACATGAAAGAAATGGGTCTGAACAGAAACAATATGAAAAAAAAACCCTGATGTAATTAATGAGACTCTCCTCTGGAACTGAAAAGCAAAAACCGGAAAAATCATCTCTAGCTGAGCTATAACTAAAAGCTATCTGTTTCTTTATAAGCTGATTTTAATTAAAAAGAACTCCATGTGTGTCCTTCTTACACAACCAGTGAGCAAGTTTCTATCACTGCATGTGTCAGATAACCCCTAATCAACCTTTCAAAAGGCCTGCTGAGTTTTAAAGCAGGGACTAGACGGACAGTAGTTGTACTACAGTTAATAGCCATAATACAATATACATTTCAACATTGGTTGATGTGAGAAGGAGCTCAGATCACAAATACAGGTACTCCTAGGGAGGTTCAGATACTATGACGAACTGTGGCTTTTTAGACTGCAGATGGAAGAGAGCTGCGAGAGATTACAAACTACGCAAGATTAAGAGACACACTACCAACAGCCCTGGCTGATACTAATAGATGACTGTTCTTCTTATTTGTCATGATTTGAAGGGCAACAGGCTGAGAGTGCTGATACAACTGTAATGCAAAAACATGCATGTTCTCATTTTGGACCAGCTGATCTCGGTTTTACAAGACATACCTTAATTACATTATTTCTGACATACAAATTCAGACCAAGTATGACCACATCACAAGTGAAAACATGATCCAAGCTCTCCTCCTCACCCACAGGATTTAAATATGTACATATCATAGTCAAATAGCAAAGCCAGAAATCCCATAGCATTTATATAAACATTTATACAAACTTTCATCAAAAACCTGATACCTCATCACAGCAGTGCATACGGGCCATAGCTTCAGACAGCCGAATCATGCTTTCCAACTGTCGCACTGTGATTCTCCAGGACGACTTTGTCACTCCAGAGCCATCACGCTGCCGTAGTCGTTTATACTGCTCCACTATAAAGTCCTCAGACTCCTTAGATATCTTTGTGACATAAGACAGTATGATAGTTCGCCATCTTAAAAGTATTCAAGTTTATTTGCCTTGCATCAGATTGGCAGTTCCCAAACTTTTCTGTACTAGCTACTGCTCTCCTCTGAAATATTCTATGCTACACACATACTACACATAAATATGACAATCATATTACGTTAAAATTACACTGTAATAATGATTACAGCAATGATATTACAATAAGTACACTGATGCATTAATTATTTTACAGCAGATTTTCGATAATTTCTATTTTTCTGTTCTACTGACTTTCCTCTGGGCATAATTCATGTCTGTCTCTACAAGATTGTTCTATGTTTATTTACCTTTCGTTCTGCATGCAAACATACACAAGCATACACTCAATATACTAACACTGACTACAGCTTTGTGTACATGCTTTTTAGCCTGAGTCTATCTGCACATACACAGATCCAGTCAGAAAACAAACTCCCCACCGCATGGAAATGAAATGGGATGTTTCAAAACACTGTCTGTAAGGGAGGGTGTCCTCTCCTTCCATTTGAGCAGAACTACATTAGAAGAACTTCTGAAAAATCTAACACACAACCCATCCAAGCTGCTATTTGGATAGACCACAAAAATTTGTACTTGGAGTAGTTTCCCAGGTTCTGTATTTTACCACAAAGAAAGCAAAGAACTATAAAGGAACAATACCCTTTTAAAATAAAGACAAACAAACTGTTTGATTAAGCAAGCAGTCAATAAAATACAAAAATCTCTGCAGCAGCCATGTGGAAAAAAAATGCCTCTGAGGTACAAGAAAGCTATGAAATGACCCCTCAATCCTTCTAGACAGAGGTTAAGAGCTGCCACCAAAACAGTTAAGACTACTGATTATAACAGTCTCAGCTGGGCTGGCAGGGTTTCTGGAGTTCAAAAAAAAAAAAAAGAGCACATGGCTCCGAAGTATGCTAAGTTTCTAGAAAATAACTGAGTTTACGTTTCCTTTCTTGAGAGAACACTACGTTAAGTGTCTTTGCACTTGCCAGAAAAAAGCATGCTACAGAGTGACTATTCCCTTGGACCTCCCTCATACAGAACAACCTATACAGGAAAGTAGAATTACCTTCGGTTTAAACTGTCTTGCAAACAGCAGATACCTTCTGATATCATCTAATGAATAGACACGATCAACAGATTCTTCTACTCTGGAATGCAGATCCACTATGCGTCTGGCAATGGCGTAATCTGTAACCTGGGATATCATTGCTCTGTCAGATCACTTTCACAATGTCAGCCAAATATCAAAACAACAGCTGTGTTCTTCCTTCCCATTCCCCACCCTCACTTGCACTCCTCATGATAGAGCTAGTCTTTCCAGAAACCAGGCTCTCTGCCAGAAGATCCAGGAGAATGCCCAGGAGGTTTGTAATACAAGGAAATACAGCAAAGAAGGGATAAAAGGCAGTTTTAGGATTTATAACCTCTTGGAACTCTCCTGGGTTACAAGTCAGCCATAGAACAGGCAGAAAGCAGCACTTTGCAGCGTGGGAACTGCTTGCTTCCTTTTCAGCGTACTCTGTCTCTTTCATCAGCCCCTTCTCAATTAGATAATTGCCCTGAGCAAAACAGTGGAGAGAATAGCGCTGAACCAACATTAATCTCTGTATCTCATGCATTCCCAAGGCAAATGCCACATAGACAGGTGGTAGCAGTCTTAGCCTTAGTGACCAGCGATTTGTAAAAATGACTAATGGTGTTAAGTTTGCAGGTCAAATCACTACAAGATGAAAAGGCAGTATCCTTGTATTCAGCAGAGCATGTTCAAATTTGTACTGCCAGCTTTTAACTTCACAGACAGAGAAGAAAAGCAGAAACAAGACACTCTCATGAGATCAGCTTCACCTAAAATTGCAAAAGGCCACCAAGATGGTCAAGAGGGCAGGAGCACATGATGTATGAGGAGAGGCTGAAAGAGCTGGGTCTGTTCAGCTTGAAAAGAAAGCAACTGCTTCATTGGTGAGTATAGATGTGACGGAGCCAGATTGTTCTTAGAAGTACAGATTAACAAGAGGCAACCGACACAAACCGAGCCATGAGAAATTCTGTTTAGATATAAAAGTTATTATTATTTTTTAAATACATGAGAGTTGTCAAATATTGCAGTAGGGGCCTGGAGAGACTGCAGAATCTCCATCCTCGGAGACAGTGAAAACTCACCAGGTCAAGGTCTTGGCAACCTGCTGTCAATGATCTGCTTTGAGCGTGAGGTTAGTCTAGAGGCCTTCAGAGGTCTTTTCTGACAGAAATTATTCTACAGTTCCTTAAAATTACCTCATTACATTCATCCACAAGGATGAAGAAGAGATCAAAGCGAGACATGATAGGAGCTGACAGGTTTATATTCTGTTTCAGTGACTTGGATCTGTCATAGCGCCCGCCAACTGGGTTTGCTGCAGCCAAAATGGAGGTCCTGGCATTCAGGGTAGCCTGACAATGAGGAAAATAAAAAAAAAAATGTTAAAAAAGAAGAATGATATCTGTGACCACTTGCTAAACCAACCCATTACAATTTGAATGGGTCAACATAACATCTTTTAGATGGCGTTTCAGTGGAAGTATTATAACAACCACTTCTCAAAAGAGCCCAAACTCTTCTAACCAGGTCTCTGCCCCAAGACACAGTTTCATGAATCAGTATTTTATCATTGTCACACTCTTGCCAACAATACTGAAACAAGCCCTTAAAGCTGCTTTTCACAACACTCTGTTTTTAACAGTGCAAATACACACCTTACTTCTACAAAGACGCACAAATCTATATCCTCTTTTGGGGTTACTTCAAAGTTATGATTTTCCCATTTTCTGTTTCTTGTCCACTACTATCTCTTTTTTCCTTTCAGTAAGGAAAAAAGATCATTTCTGGTCTTTTACGATCTTTATGTGGCACAAAAACTTTGAAGGCAAGTGATCTCTGTCCTGCCATGGTGAGGCAGCTGCAGAGCTGACACAAAAATCTGACAGATGACACTAGATCAGTATATGTAACAAACAGTCAGGCGATGATTGTACAGACTATAACGAGAGGAATTGTGCAAGCTACCTTTACTCCTGCTTTAGTAATGGATATAGTCTGCTGCTCCATTGCTTCATGAATGGCTACTTGATCCCGCACGTCCATTTTGTCAAATTCATCAATGCAACAAACCCCCTGCAGCGGAAGAATAAAAAAAAATAATAAGTCTCCCAAATTCAATCACTTTTGGAAAAAAAGCATCATTAAGACAATTTGGGGCTCTTTGTCATTAATCAAAACCATTCCAGGGACGCAGGAACCTCTTTAGTTCCTGGACTCACATTATCCGCCAGCATCAGTGCTCCAGCTTCAATGACAAATTCGTGAGACTCTTCATCTTTTACAACAGCTGCTGTTAGACCAGCAGCACTGGAGGCTTTTCCACTGGTGTATACAGCACGAGGACTGAACTCGTCCACATGCCTATGGAGAGAAGCAACAGTGAGGAACAAACTTTAAAAGTCAGATTAATACCTGCAGAAACAAGGTAACTGTAATGCAGTGCTGCTTTCAGCCTTTTAGGACTTGTTCCTTCCTTCAGGAAGCAATTAATATTTAGGCAGGCCCTGTCACAGGTCTGCTATTCACCTGTGGTTACACAAGCAGAAAAAAATAATCCAGACCTCCTCCCACAGGTTTTCTGCTGACTTCACAAGCTAACACAGCTCCTTACAAGTCAGGAAAATGTCACCACAAAGGAATAAATGGCTTCATGGCAGGAAGCAGCGAGACTGACCACAGGCAGCCTAAGGCAGCTTTTGTGGTACTTCTACATTTCCGAGTTGCAGCGTGTGCTGCAAGGACCTCAGCTTCATGGAGAACGATGCAGAGGTGAATGAACAGCATGATAAAATAAAACCTTATTAAATACAATTTCCAATTAAAAAGCATTCTAATATAAGATGTAGCAGAAACGGTAATTATTTTATAATTATTTCTCAAGGCTAATAGTTTATTTGTCCAAAGTGTTGGGATAGTAGTGAATAGTGTAGAGTGGTAG
>NW_009603200.1:0-1674 GCF_000690535.1 Cariama cristata
ATACTCATTAGGGGGCACGTTGGCCCACAAGCCAAGGGATAAAATGTAGTTTTAAAAAGGGGAAGGAAGATTTAGGGGGTTTAAATAGACAGGGGGGACCCCTGTGGATTTGGGTAGCTATAACAACCTGCCCGGATTTCACTCCCTGGGTCGAAGCTACTCTAAAATGCAAAAAAAAAAAAAAAAAAAAAAAAAAAGGGGGGAAAAAAAACGGGACAGGCCTCTTTTTAGTGAAGGTCGTTTTTTTAAAAAAAATTATTATTTTCTCGATTTGCTCCTTCTTGCCATTCTATCTTCTTCTCAAATCCCCGTTTCCTCACGGTGACGGTCGGGACGCATTTGAACTAACTTTCTAGAAACTTTCAGTTGGTTCTTTCTTTCTTTTTTTTTTTTCCTTTCCTCCTTTTTTCATTAAAAAAAAAAAAGAGGATTTACATCCAGACGTGCACGCACACACACAGACATGCATCCCCCCCCAGACATGCACACCCCTTCCCCACCAGTCCAACCAGCCAAATATCCAAGAGCTGCACCGAAGACATCTGCTAAGAAATCAACTTCTTCCACGCAAATCTCAATAAGGCTCATCCAGATCATCCCAATTTGCAGAAGTCCCAGCCCCGGACTTGACGAAGGTGCTGCTGCAAACGACTTCATCCACCAGATCCACCCCACAGGGCACTAGTAATTGATCTCTTTTTTAATTTCTTTCTCTACAGATTGTAACAATTTCTCTCCTTTCAGCAGCGGTGGTGGGGGGTGAGTTGAGGTGGATCGCGTGGGTCCAAAAATCTGCCGGTTTGCGATGGGGTGGAAAAAAGAAAAAAAAAAATCATGATTCGTATTATTATAAAGATGTAGCTCCTGGAGACCGGGTACGCGGTTAGATTTGCTGCTCCTCTGGAACATATTGTTTAAAGGTTGCTGTATCTGTGAGCAAGTGTCACCCAGCTGACAGGCTTTCCCCTTACCCTGGGTCATTTGAAAGGGGGCTGGAGAGGCGAAAACGAGGGGACGGAGGCACTGGATGAGCTAGGAGATATTTTCTCCCTGGAATAACAACGATGATTCTCTTTTATGTGATTTTTTTTTTTTTTTTTTAATTATTGTTGTGGCTGCTGCCTGTTGGGTTTTTTTTTGCTAGTTTTTTGTAACTTTTTTTTTTTTTTTGGTAGGCGAGAGAGACAACTGGATGAGATTTTATTTATTTATTTGACTTTATTTTGTTTTATCTGTGAATCAGAAAATTTCTGTGGCTCACGCGGAACAAAGAGAGGTACAATTTTTAATTACTTTGCTGGAGGAAGGTTTGCAACCTTGCATTATCTCAAATCAAAATGCGTTTTTTTTCTCATTAAGAATTGCATATATATTTTCCCTTAGTAGGGAATATTTCTATTTACACACACAGAGCTTTATATGCATGTATATAAAGATATGTTTGTGTTTAGCTAGATGGAGAGATAGATTCATTCTAGTGAAATTATACTAGAAATGCAGTTCATTCGGGGATATTTAAATCTTTGGGAATTTGGCAGGGGTCGGGCCCAGATTATTTTCTTTAGGGTTGGATGACAAGTGATTGCAAATGTGAGCTCTGGCAAGTGCTCCGAGATCTAATCGCCCCGCGTAGCCAAGCTCGAGTCGATCTGAGCGGCTTCTCGCTTGCTTCCA
>NW_009603200.1:1761-18159 GCF_000690535.1 Cariama cristata
CCCCCCCAACCTCCTTCAGCAGCTCCCCCACCCCAGAGGAGCCAAAAAGACTGGCGAGGGAGAAGGGAGTTTTATTGCATAAGGTAGGACGAGGAAAAGGAGGAGAGTGGTGGTGTGTGAAAAATCATCTTAAGGACTTTCCCTCTGTATTAGAGAAAATCCCATCCAATTATAGCATTACTGGAAAGAACCAAACAGTGAGACTTTCAAAGGAGGGGATTTCTCTGTCTTTTCAAGTGAAATTGCTCACGCTGCAGACTGGAACACGCACACACACACACACACACACACACAGAGAAGACCCCCAGATACCAGCGCCCGCCCGGGCATGGGGGTCCCAGCAAAGCGGGGATGGAGGGGGAGGACGGGGCAGGACACCCATCCCTTCCAGGGGTCGAGCTAATCTCCCCTCCTTTTGTTCCTGGGGAGAGATTTAAACATCTCCCAAAGCCTCTGCCCCTCCCACCAGGAAGCACCAGGCAACTTTACCTGAAGGTACAAATTCAGCCACTCTCCCTTTTCCCCTTTGCTTTGCAGCTGCTATTTGGGGAGGATGGAGATAATCCACTTTGTCACAGGCTCTCACACACACACACACAGAGGATCGTATTGATTTCTTCAGCAGGCAGCATTGCTACTTACTCTGATGCCAACTGCTTTTAATTACGCTGGTAAAAAGGTAGTTGGGTGTGTAATAGCTATCCCCATCACTAGGAACACTGCTGTAGATTAGTTATCTGTTATCAACGTTACCAATTTGAACCAGAGCCCTTTAAGGGCCAGATTTTGCAGTCCATTAGAGTCCGTAAAAAGGCTGCCACGGGCTTTATGGATGCGGGTCTGCTGGCATTTGACTGCCCAGATCTGCAGTGTTTTCTCCCAACAGTTGATTTTAGGGCCTGATGTCAAAACCTGGCTAAGCTCATCCATGCTGGTCCATCAGTTTCCATCCCTCTTCCAAATATTTGGACATGCATTCAGACATACGCTTTGCAATGGGCAGGATCTGGCCCTCAGTGCGGTGACAGGAGCATGGCTTTGGCTTCTTTGCTCTTGGCATTGCTCATCAGTGTCCAGGGAGAAGTTCTGAGGGAAGTCCAGGTTGCAAGGTTGTCAATCCTCAGTGGTAGACACCAAGTCTCAGTCCTGATGGGGCTGCAAACTGCCTTGCACAGATTTTCCACGGTGCCTATCCTTACACCAGCAAAGTAAACGCCAGTTTTGGTTCATGATTCCCCCAGGTGGTGAAGGTCCATCACCCTGACGGTCAAAAGGGAGAATAAAGTCTTGACCATGCTTGCAGCTGTGGGGCCAGTTCCTCAGCCCCCATAAGCCTGCTGCGAAAGGAGGTGGGTAACTTCAGTTATCACGCTGGCGTGGGGGAAAGGGGATGGGAGGACATGGAGCAGACCTTCTCGTCATGGGGTTGGAATGCCTTATGAAGACATCGCAGGCTGGTCCTCTCTTGCTTACTCATGGGGATGGCTCAACTGGCATCTTTAGGGCCCACTTGAGTGTGTAAATAGATCTGGATTTAGAAACATGACTGCTTCACGGTGCAGTTAGTCACAAGAGCGAACAGCTGCACTCGCCCATGTTCCAAAAAAGGCACGTTGAGGGTGCTTCCACTCCAGAGAAGTCTATGTAAAGAGATGGGAGCAAGGGGAGGAGGTTTGGAGGGACCCAAAGGCAGACAGGAAGGTGGGCAGAGGGGGGCAGGGCAGCCTGTCACACTTCTCAAATACTCTTTGTGTCACTTCTCTTCCTCTCCTTCCCCCTCTGCCCTACATGGAGAAGATTCGTTATGGCTGCAGGACGGGAAGATCATCCTCACTGAGAGCAAACACAGAGCCGGGGAAGGCTCCTCACAGGGCAGAAGGTTTTGCTTATTTTTGATGGGGGACAGAAATGTGTTCTGTCCCTTTCCTCTTTAATATTTTGAATTCCCGCTGGTAAAATCTGATTCATCATCTGCTTTTGAAAATTGCAACTGGAACTAGCTCTTGCTGGAAGATGATTAATCTTCCCCATTTGAAGTTTACTCACTGTCTGCCCCACACGTCACTCCCTGAACAGGGGTCTCCATGGTTGGGTATAGCCATCATAGCAGCATGAGAAAGCCACAGTCTATTTTTCCTTCTATGCCAAGAAGCCCACACCGTGGCATGTTGTGATAATGGGACCACCAGTAAATCCCCACCAGTCAACTTTGTAACCCACCCTCCCTAAAACCAGCCCTGTGAGGAACCCCAAAAGCGTGCAAGAGTTCCTAGAGATATCTGGAGACCCAGATATCAAAACATGCCATAAGCATTAAACCTCTTCCCTCCACCGATGCTTGGAAAATATCATGTAAATGCTGGGATCCTAGATGCCTGGGCGCTGAGTTGCTGGAGACCTGGCTTTACCATGGGCCTCTTGACTTGTGGCATGTCATTCTGCTTCCCTCTTTTGTTTTGCCTCTTAAGGTGCCTTTTAAGGTCCCTGATGACTGAGAGCCATGTCATCCCTACATCTTGACCAGAAGTCACAGCAGTACAAGTTGCGACAAGGTAGGTTAATACTGATCTCATCAAATGTGGAGAACAAGGCAGAAGATGGGTAACAGCTGGCTCATGATGTGATTCAGTGGCAGAACTAGTGGAAAGATGGATTTTGCTGCTAAATTCCTGTCCTCTCTTCGAGACAGATCTCTCTGTGACCAGCTGGTTTTACCGTAGAAAGGTCACTGAGGTCTGGAAGTGGAGATTGGTCCAACGTTAGAAATGGAGAGGGTTTTTAGAAATGTGCCAAATATACTTATAGCATGGGTTTCACCTTACCTGACTACGGCTGTCCGAATCCTGTTTACACAACGTTGGCTGCCTCCGTGGTCAACAGTGCAGCAGAGACCTGAGCAACTCAGTCCACTGTAGATACTGGTGTATGGTAGGTGGGGTGAATTGCTTCTGGAGTTACATTTCCCTTTGTTTGGGATCTAGTTTAGCCTTGGTGCCTAATCTTCAGCTGGTTGAAATTAGGTGAGATGCCTACAGGCCATTGCTGCTTCTCTGGGCTCTAAGGAGGCACTGATAGAAATGAACATATCAGAAGCACATTCGGGGTGGGTTTCTCAACTCTTTAGGCTGCAAGGAGATGTCCTCAGGTGCAAGGGGATGGCCTAAAACACCTGCCTAAAACACTGTTGGGTATTGCCGCGATCTGCCCAGGTTATTCTATGCCAATGGCAGACTGGGATTTTGGCTGCTGATGGATTCCCATCAAAACATTTCTATATAAAGGTGTTATCCTCTGATCACAGTGCTCATAAGGGAAATGAAGGATGGCTGAAAGCATAAGATCCAGTACCGACCTGTCCCCAGGAGGACAGGAAGGATTAGATACATGGCATGGCTTTCAGTTTAATGGAGGTACCCAAACAACTGTGCTGCAATGTACCGGACCTTTTGCAGAGTAGAGCAGATCTGCCATAGGTGATGATCCTTTCCTTTGGACTTTTATATACAGGATCTTCAGTCACCTCACCTTGAGCGACAAAAAAGTTATTTTTTTTTTAAATTTTTTTTTTGAGGAGGACTCCTCTCTCATATTGCGTGTGCCTCCAGTTATTACCTGCAGGCATTGGCGCTGACTCTGTTTCTTCCATATTGGGCTCTGAAGAACATGTCCTGACCATCAATGAGTTGCTTTAGAAAGGCAGTAGGTGGTAAGGCCAGGCCTTGAAATGGTGCTGAGGGCTCTGCTCTCGCCTTTGCCACCAGTCTGTGATGTGACTTTGTGCAAGGTTCTTCACTGGAGTACATCATGTCCCAGCTGGGTTGCTCTCCCTGAGATGGTCACTTCTTTAGGACAGGACACCTCTCCTGCTAGGGCTTGAATGACAGCAAGACTCAAGGTGAAACTTGGGGCTCTCTGACACCTCTCCCTGTTCCTTCTCTCCATCTCTCCTGTCCCTCAGCTGGCTGTCCCCTTGGCCAACAGGGATCAGGCAGACACCTGCCTTGCCTGTCTTCTGCAGGAGAGGTAAGACTTTCACCCGTGTGGCTTTGGCCCACCTAGTGGTACAGCAGGAGAACAAACCTGGAGAGAAAACAAGCACCGACCAAAAATGCAACCAGCACACAGAGATCTGCAGCACCAGGGCTCCGGTTTCCTTTCCCAACTGTGGAAGAGTTGGCAGAGCCCAAGGTGGGGAAGGGGCTTGTCTCTATGTCCCTAGCAGAGACATAGGGATGTCAGAGGGGTCCAGTGCACAGAAGGGTGGTAGGGTCTTGCCTTGGAAGGTGGGAGGATGAACTGTGGGATGTTACCTTTTCCCTTGCCTCCTCCATGCATGCTCAAGAGAGCTCCGGGACGATGCCACCTTGCAGCTATTTCCTTGTCACTGACACACTCAACAGCACAGGGCAGGTGGGGACACCAGCACTCCTGGCCCGACCTTCTTCCCTGGTGAGGAGCAGGTACACAGGCAGGCAAAATATCTTCTGAGAGTGATGTTAGCGATTAGAAATAACATAGGCTTCACCCAAATCCCCCCTAATAAATGACAACAGAAGGGAACCGAACATGCGTATCCAGTTTTATTGCACGACAGCAGCAGCCAAGAAGTCAGTGCCATGTCGATGTTCAGATAAATGTTTCCTTGCATTGTCCCTTCCTCCTAAAGCCATTGAGTTGGTCACCTTCAGCCATCTTCTCCAGAGCCCCTCACAGCCCCTTGGGGTTGTGGCAAGAGGAATCAGTGCTCTGCTCTGTAGGTCCGTTTGCTGACAGCGAGGATGACTTTTCCAGGTAATCTCCACCAGCAATTTCCTGGTTGTTGCAAAGTCACTTTGGGGAAACTGTCCTCTGACAGATGAGTGCTGTGAAGGATAAGTTGGGATCTCCCTCACAGGATGAGATTTGGGGGAAACTAATTTATTTTGAAGGCAAACTGACCATTTGAAGGCAAACTTAACTCCCCGAGGACATAAGGAGCAGTCCTGTTTTTCTGGTACATTGAGAACTCCAGATTCAAAGAGGAAATAACCCAAAACAGGAACTGAAGAATCTGATTGGTGTAAGTTTTCCCCTAAGGACTCTAATTCAATAAATATATACATAACCTGAGCCCTGCGTGTGTAATGTGTGTTTGCTTATGTGGAATTTCTCTAGGCCAGATTCAGATTAAAAACCTATTAATCAGCAGTGGAAGCTGATAATCTCTAGGGGCCCAAACCTGCTATTATGTATACAAATAACCATTCATAGTACGATGCAGGCTTAGATGCTAATAACTGAGCACAATGAAATCTTTCCAAGAGAGTAATAATAATCACCTACTCTCTTTGCGAGAAACATTTTAGGGTCTGGTATTTTGGCTCCTGGGGGCAAATCCTGCATCCCTTTCTGGAGACATCCATCTTGCCAAGTCTCAGCATCTAAAAGGGCGACGACAACTTGTTAATGGTACACATCCAAAGGGAGCTCATGTCCTTGGAAGCGAAGAGCCTTTGATAGGTGGAATGAAATGTCCTTTGAGGGTCCTCGATTTCTGCCCCCCTTTCGATGAACTACTGCTTAGATAAGTACCTTCACCTACGTGCCCAAATCAAGAACGTTATAGTCAAGCAAGGTGGTTCTCAGCATAAACAGTCTGTACTGCAACGAGCATCACTACAAATGCAATATTGCTGGTATCAGAAAGAAACCACAGGAACATAACAAGGCTTTTGGGGAAGGTTCCTTCCAAATTCACACTCAGAATAAGAACTGGCTTTAAAATAGTAATTTCTTTGCTCTGCTCCATCCAGTGTCTCTTTATAGAAGTGATTTTGGAGAGGATACACATTGGATTAAGGGAAGAAAAAAAAAAAGAGAAGAAACCCAAGTGTCTGTGAGACAGAAAGATCAGTAACAGAAACTGTTATTTATTGAACCATTGATGCACTGACGTTGAAATTTTCTCATCCCATTCTAACACACTATTCAAATAACCCCTTTTCAAAGGGCTAGCCACACTCCTGCTGCAGGTGCAAACAACAAAAGAAAATTAAAATTGAAACCAGAATTTTATCCCTTTGTGAATTCACTCACAACACCTTCTTTGAAACCCAAGTGATACTATCACTCGAGAGGAATGTTGGGATTCACTCTTGCGCTTGCAAATCAATATGCATTTTAAACAGGGATTACTCTATGCTGCTGACAAGCACTGGACTGAAAAACTACCCAGACTGGAGTGTCTTCTCTTCAGCCACAGAGCAACCTAATTAAGATACATTAAAACCAGTAACTAGGAACCTAGGGTGCAGTTTAAAAGCATAAGAGCATCTGATAGACTGACAGTCCTGTTACTGTCTAGTATTGCAATACTACCCTGGTAAAGGTCTCCAAACTCTTTTGAATGTATTTTAAAAATGCAGAACATCGAGATTTTTTAGATTATTCGGTTGTTTGGCATTGGATTTATTTTAAAACAGCTTGACATGAAATATCGCGATGGCAAATTTGTCGTGGTACGTTGCACTGGGTACCAGCCCTCCGCTATATGCGAGAGGGGAATGTGGTACGGCTGATGAGTGGGGCCAGAGCTTTGCCATGTGGTGGGAAATAATGAGACAAGCATCCCTATCTGTCATGTACACCAAAAATCACTCTCACTGTCAAGGACTGGACAGGGCTGGATGGGGGATTCTTTGGTGTTTTGCCATAGGAGACTCTCACGCCAAGAGAAGATGCATTCTTGCAAAAGTAATGGGAAGAAAAGATCTGCCTGCATTCAGAGGAGGAAAAAGGACAGATTTGGCTAAGAGAGTTTAAAAAAAAAAAAAAAAAGCACAAACTCCCCCCCCAAATCCCACCAAGGTGCTAAAATCTCAGTCAAGTGAGGTGTTGACAAGGGATCCAAGTTGATAAATAAACAGAAAGGACTCCCTTGCAACTCCCTTGCAAAGTCTGAATGACAACCACAGAAAACCAGGCACTGGAGAGTGTCCCTTATCATTTTCATCACAAAAGCTGATGGTGGGGGGCAGGTTTTAACACGACAGCAAGTCTTACTTTCTCTTCCTTTCTCCCTCTTTTTTTCTTTCCTTTTCTTTTTCTTTTTTTCCCCTTCCCCTCTCTCTTATAAACAGAGAGGACAAGAGGTCATATCCCCAGGGTTTAAAGAGACACTTCTCCCCCTTCCAGAGAGGGTGGATCTGCTTTCAACCTGTTTACAAATTAGTCAAAGTTATGATGTCTTAATGTAGTAGCCGGGTGGCCACCTGTCCCGGACTTTCTTCTGGTGCATTTACTTCATGTGCAGGAGTGACACCTGCAGATGGTTTCTTGCCCAGCGTCCAAGTCTATGTGTCAAAATAAGGCAAAGTGGCCTAAGTCAGGTTCTTTGCACCTGTTTTGCTCCGGTGTAAGCAATGATGAAGATCAGTGCATGGGTTTGCAAAGTCCACGGGATGCTCTGAGGAAGGGCTGTGCTCCCAGACAGGGTGATTGATATATGTTGGGTGCTGTGCGGATCCAAGAGACACCCTAGGGAGGGATTTCTGCCCAGGAATATGGAGCATAGTGATCTACGGGAGCAAAAGCAGGGGCTGCATCACTCTGGTTTGCTCTCAACCATGTCTTTGCAGGACCAAAATTAAGCCCAGATCCTCCCATTCTTCACACTGCTTTAAAAGATTGTTTCCAAGCCCTGGGCATGAAGCAAAGTGGCTTAAGCAACACGTAGTTTAGTTAGAAACAGTGCTAATGATGCTCGGTGTCCGCTGTATCTTCCTCCTTCCTATGCAGGCTCTCTGGTGCTTAATAATGGTTGAGTTCACATCACAACCCTTTTCTCCCAGGAAGAAAGGATGGAAATGCAGTAATAAAGTCTTTCTTCCCTACCTGTACACTTATTTTCATACAGCTTAACGTCTCTGAAACTTTTATCTTTCTGCCAAATTGGGTTGGGATTGGCTGAGGGATTCAGAAGTTGGAGGGGAGGAAACGAGTGGATAGAGACACACAACATAATCAGCTAAACCAAGTTTCCCAAGGAAACCAGACTTCAAATGCATTACAGTGCTTTACAAGTCTTGCAGGAGCTGCTTACAAATCCCAGTCATGAGCCAGAACCCCCCAGTGCCAGGCACTGTATGAACATATTCCCCAACACAATCCTTTCCCCAGGCCAGTGCTCAGGAGTTTAAAACAAGAAGTTTAAGGCACGTAATGTTGGCAAGCACCCGTTTTTCAATATGAATGTAGAGCGACTCCCTTAATGTGGGTTGTATTTGGCTGGATTCTGCAAGAGAGCAGAGCAGGGCTCTGCTGGAGTTAGTTTTTTCATGGGAATGGCAAGGAAATCGCAGGACTTGAAGAACTTTACCTCCTAACAGCCCTACTTGGCTTCGATCCTACCCAGAAATCCCGTTGGCTCTGTGGAGTAAGAAGGGAATAAGATCTGCAGGGCTTGGCCCCACTGGCAGCTATGCAGTTTATTTATTTTTTTTTCCCCAAGAAAAAAGGGTTATACTCTTTCTCTGCAACCATGTCAGGTAGAAAAAAGTGCTTACGTCTTCACAGAGCACTGGGTCACCCATATGCCATTGCCCTGCTACACAACAGGAATGAACTGATCCAGCATCTGGAAAATGTCTTTAGTTACTAAGACCTTAATTCAGTTCAAAAGTCTTGGTTCTCCTGGAAGGATTTGGCCCATCGTTTCCCAGTCCTGCATTTCCCAGAAAAGGGACTGCTCTGCTCCCATCCCTGGGCCATGACGACAATATTGCCTGCCCTGGAGAGGAGTGAGATCTTCAGCCACCTGCTAGGAAAGCCCTGCAGATAGTTCATGGCTGCTGAGTCCTCTCTTGAGATGCTTCCTCATCTTCTCCTCACCTTCTCTCTCCCTCAGAGGACTCCTCGGAGCTACAGCTGCACAAGTCTGAACCTGCAAATTCAGAAGACATCGAGCAATAAACCTCCGGCACTCCAGACATCAGGAGTCAGCTCTTTCTGCCTCTGTTTCCTTCTCCTAGAACTCATAAGATTTTAAGGAATCAAATATGAAGTCATGAGCTACTTTCTAGTTTCTGAACTTTTAAAATAGGCGGGGAAGATGGTTTCTAAAATGTTTTGCACACCATGAAACTTGATGTATGTTTGCACAAAATAGCATGACTCTAGAAGCTGGTGTGTTGAGGAGAAAACCAAAAATACCCATCAAAAATTGAGATATCCGGCAACTTAATTTGGAGACACAGATATTTGGGGGAGTAGTGTGTGAAATGGAGAAAGTGACAGGTATATTCAGACGGGGTAGGGAAGACTGGTCATAAAGAATGCAAATTTTTGGAAACATTTTTATGTCTGGAGAAAATTCTATTTGCATGCAGCTCCCCATCATTTCTTTGCAATTCTAACATCTCCTTGAAGCTCTTTTGAAGAGCTGGGGGCTAGGGGAAGTTGGAACAAGCCCCCACTAGCTCAGCGTGGCCAGTTAAGGGGAGGGGTGGGGGAGTTGCTGGTGGGAGAGGACAAAAAATCATGTTGTCCAAAATGCCTTTTTGCCACACCTCCCCATCCAAAGTCGACTTGACACTTCCTGCACAGTTTTGAACATGACAAACTCTGGAACTCCCTTGGTTGCAAGAGACAGTGAGTTTTAGGAGAGTTGACAGAAGGAAGTTCTCATCTCAGTTAAGCATCTGGAAAACGCCCTAAAGCAAAGGCCCCAATGACCTTGTTCAAAGCTGCCGAGGGTATTTCCCAGTGTAAGGTTACAGATGAAGAAAGGGCATTGGTGGCTTTTCAATGGAAACAGGTGATAAGAGAAGGTTAAAACCTTTCTCTTATTCCAGTGCAGGGTTTGCAGGAAACGAGAGATCTCTTGGACCTGCATGGGTTGAGAAATGTAGCATTGCCTCGGATGCTTGGAGGAAATATACCTTCCTGAGCTTTGCACCATCAAACACCACAGCACATCATTTGAACCTACTTTAAGCTCAGCCTTTTAGGGTTTACCTGATAACCCTTCTCAATGCCGTTGTCCATCATGGACAACACGGTGAAGCAGGGCCATCATTGCTCAGTTCCTGCAGTTAATCACTGATGGCATCCCTAAACAGATACAACACCACATCTTCTCCCTTGGACCATGCACAACATCCAACAAAGGGTCAAAAAGGCTTCACAAGCATTTTCAAGCTTTCTGCATCATCTTAGACATAAAACAGTGGCCTGTCACCTCCTTCAGACTGAAGATTACTGCAACACCATAGACTATGAAATATGGGATAGCTTTCTTAGGGTCCAGGGGGAGCATGGCTCATGGAGAAACCAGCAGCTGTCCAGAAGAGAAAAACAGCAAAACCAGGAAGAAAATGCTGAACTCTGCTGAGGGAGATGAAAAGATGAAGAGATGGGAAGAACAGGGAAAAGGAAAGCTAAAAGTATGTGGACAGGAGGGAAAATGCCAGTTTCTGTTAAAGAAACTGGAAGAAGAAGGCATCATCCGAGTCAAACATATGGGTTAAAAAATAGCTTAGGGATGTGGCAACAAACTGGTAAAAAAATCTAGTGGTCGTTTAGGCTAATTGGGGTTTGATTAGCATTGGGCAAGTGAGACTGGCTGATAGCATCCAGTACAGGTAGCAGATGATGTTGCCTTTGAAGAACGTAGGTTGGTGGTCACCATGCAGGGCTCCTCCGTGGACTGCCACTGCTCCAAAAAGAGCTGTTGTCCTCGATGGACAGCTCCCTGTGCAGGAACGGTCTGAAAAAAAAAAGAGAAAGGGAGTCAGAATATGTCTAGGACGAAAGTGGGAATAATGCTGGGAGAACCTCATGAAATTGCCTAAATATGAAAACTGTATTCAGCACCAGTCACCGTCTGTCAAAATTAAAAAAAAAAGAAAAAAAAGAGAAAGACAGAGAGAGAAGAGGAGCAGATTAAAAATATCAGGGTTTCATTGCTGAGAGGCAGTGAGTAAGAGACGTAAAACATAATGAACAGGAAAGAAATCAGTCAAGAAGCTATAATTTGTTCTGACTCATGATACCAGCCCAATGGAATTAAAAGCAACAAAATTAAAACCAGTAAAAGCAAACGCTTTTATATACACAGCTAATGATTAAACTGAGGAACTCACTGCCACAAGACAGTGCAGGCATTTAGCAGGATTCAAAAAAAAAAAAAAAATCTCAGAAGAAATGAAAAAGCAGTTTCATGCTCTGATAAATCAAATAATTCCAGATTATGTTTTGAAGGAGTGTTGTAGTAACACCTCTAGCACGGCTTGGAGTCTCTGGTTTGGGCCTCTCTAGAGGTCTCTTGAGGATCTTCGACCTCAACTTGCATTGGATCTGGTTTCCAGCATCTCTGAGGGTGCTTTGTGGTTCCCAAAGTGATGACAGATACAGATTAAATGGAGATGAGTTTGCAAATAAATTTCTCTTTCTTCCCCCCTCCACTCACTGTACCAGTACATGGGCATTCGTTGACTACAAGGGATAATTGTAGAATATTAATGGATATTACATTCGAAATTAAAAATCCTTATCCCAGACGAGCACCCACTGTCCTATGCCTATCCAGCATGTACCCCCAGTGAGGTTCAGTTTCAGCTCCTATTAAAAGCTTATGGATCTGACCACCCCAAAAATTTACCCTAAACCAGTTCCTTCAGCCAGCTCAGCCCTTTATTTGTTTAGAAAATTAACAAGACCAAATTAGGAAATCCCTTTTTTGTTTTTATTGGTTTGCTATTACTTGGTGAGATTTGGACAGGGAAATGTGCCACTGTCTTGAAAATCACCTTGAGACATATCTTGCAAAAAAAAATAAAATTGTTATTGTTTTTAGGGCAGACCCTTACAGTCCTGACCACCACGACAGCCTTACTCTGCAGGACAGATTAATTTTTTTTTTTTAACAACAACTATTTGGATTCTGACGATTTTTTAGAACTCTGTCCCAGAGTTTTCAAGAAAAATTAGAGAATGGGTTGTATGTTCCATAACTGTCAAAGAAGTCTGTTTTTAAGAACTTTTTTTTCCTTTCTCAGGGTTGTCTGTATGGCATTGGCCACCGCCATGGGCTTGCAGTGCCTACGTGATGCCCTGGCAGAGGAGAGGGCAGTGCCCACAGATGGGGAGCAGACCCCTTCCTTCCTCCACTAACTCTGCATCTCCCAGGATGCTTCAGACAACACAGTGAACAACATGTTCTCTTCTCCCAGCCCCTTGCACTGTCAGAGACACTGAGATGCCCACTCGAGGTCGCAGAGGAAACCCACCCCTTGTAGGTGCCAGACACCAAGCCGAGGACAAACTCAAGAGGAGAGGACATGCCCAGGGTTCCACCGATGTTCTGTGTTCAAACAGAAAGGCAAAGCATCGTGTTCGGATGTGCCTTGAGCATCTCAGGCTCAGCTCTTCAAAGATGTCAGTGTGGTGGTTAACCAGGGACAGATAGGTTCCTCCATGTCCTAAGAGTCTCATTCTCAAAGGTTTCCTTACATGATCTGAGGCTTTTCTGCCTCAGGAGGTAAACATGCGTGGTGAGAACGCAAGCATTGGGCCAACCATAATTGACCAGATTGGTTGCCTACCTCTCTTAACAGCCATTGACAAGCTGTGCCCAATTAGGGACTCTCCTTGGGAATGATGTTGCGGGAGACCGCTCACACACAGCAGTCATGGGTTGTAATGGGGATAAACGTGTAATCCGTTTTGTTATTGAAATAAATTACTGGCAGTTGTCTTGCCTTAATATCTTGCAGCAGTGAGTTCCACTGGTGATCGGTGTATGTCAAACTTACCGTTACAGGCTTCAGAAGTGTAGGACCATCTCACACGTGGTGTCCAGAGCAGTACCGCAACCTTTTAGCCAAGGGATCTCAAACTGTTAGCCACGAGTATGTACTGAATGTGACTACAAATGTGGGATTTACAGAGGGAAAAAGGGGTCACCAGCAAAATACTCTGCTACCTCTCTTGCTGTTAGCATAAGACAACGATCAGGGGATTCCCACAGGTTTTGGGCAGCACCAGCCACGCAGAACTCCATGGCTTTGCATGCAACTCCTGCGCTGGCAAGAGGCCAGCCAAGAGGTCAGACCTGTGTAAAGGGGATGTGAACCCAGCTGTCCCAAGGAAACAAGATTGTTGGATGAACTCTGTGTCTCTTGTGCCCCAGAGAGGCTGAACGAGCTCAGACCACTCCGTTTCATCTGCTGTCAGAGCCCCCGGAGCTACAGAGCTAAATGTCTGGCAGGATCCTTGTGTCCTGTCCTGATGCAAAGCTAAGTCCACCCAGTGACTACAGCACTAAGTGGGCAGCGGTCTGTAGCTGTTGCTGCTACTGGTGGTACCCATGACCAGAGGTGGGGAAGGAGTGCAGAGTCCCCAGCTCCAACTTGCTGTAACACATTGATCCAAAATTGATCTTAACAGCTGATGAAGCAGCTTCTCTATTTTACTAGGTAGCTTATCCCAGTGGGCTACCAGTCAGCATCCATCCCCACAGCCCACCAAAATGTCCTGGCTGAGAATCTTTGTCTCTTCCAAGTGACATTGATTTCTTCTTGCCCTTAGATAGCCCTCACCTGTCAAGAGCTGCCAAATGTAAACAGTCACTGCCATCTAGTGATCATGGAACAGCTCACAGATCCTGCAAAACTCCTTTTCGGGCTTCCTGAGGGGCAATTGCAAGGAGATATGGGAAAGGAGGTGACCGGTCAGCCTCAGTCAAAGACCTATAGGCCTATGTGTAGGTACACCTGAGGCTAATTTAGGGTTGCACCTGAAGACAGGTCCATTGGTTTGCCATTTCTTGAGCGGGTGGGAAGGGAAAATGCGCTTCACTGAAGTGTCCTTAATAACAACCATCTCTGGGGACTTCAACTAGCTGCTCATAGCCCCAGCATAAGTTGTCCTACTCATGGAGAGGGTGATTTGGGGGGGTTATGCACCTATTGCTTTTTTAGCTGCTGTAGTTGTCCCTTTGGCTCACGCTAGAGCTAAACCACAGAGATGCATCAAGCAGTTTCACTTAGCAGAGCATTAAAGTAATTAAATTAATTGTTAGTGTTGCCTTCTGCAATGTAAGAGGGACCCACTTCTAGGAAGGACTGTGATTTAAGGAGTCTGTTTCCCAGCTATTTATCCTCAGCTTCCATTAAGATGAGTTGTTTCGGGATAGTCCCAAGCCACATCTCAGACCCAAAATTTCAGCCTCTCTTTCAGTGGATTAGCAAAATGGGACTGAAATGACAATTAGTCCCTGGATCATTCATGGTGAAAGCTGGAGCGAGTCTGTGTTATTGCTCTCCATCGCCCTGTCACCAAGAAGCCCAAAGCTGAGCTAGCACAACATCCCATAATACTGCACAAACAAGGAAAAGAGGTGAATTTCCAGCTCTTCCAGGCAGGGACAATCTTTTATTCTACTTCTGCACACAGCCTAGCAAAAAGCAGCTGTAAGACAAGGCTAAGTGTGGTGGTAACACAAACAATGTCAGTGCACCTTCTGGACACCTCCTTGCCCCGAGAGACCCTAAAATCTGGTGTTGCGCGTTGACCTGACCAGCCAGCGATTCCCAGGCCGTGTGCTGGTGCTAGGTTTGGAAAGGTCTCATTTACCAGAAGATGGCACTGGTTCTCCATGGAGCTGCATGGGGGAAACAGGTGCATCCCCTCCAGTCCCAACAGCTCATGCTCCTCAGTTTGGGTTAAAGCCCTTCCCCAAGACATTCCCTCCTGGGGATCCTGCGGGATGCTGGCTTATCGAGAACACAAGGGCAGCTTTATCCCCGTCTGATCAAAGCCCAAGTCCTGGAGATTCACATCTCTTCCTACTTAAATAATGCAGAACTTGCAGGGTGGATTCCTTGCTTGTGAAGATACTAAAAAGCCATCTCTTTTTTTCTTCCTGCGCTATTTCACTCCCTCAACCCTAAGCTTTGCTTTCTTAAGGAGAAAAACTACCTGAAATAAATGTACTCAACTTGGCAAGGACAAGGACTGTTTTAGGTTAATTGCTATTTATCGCTACACTTGCAGCTAAGTGGCAGCCACTGGAGATGTACATCTGCTCATCCCAGCAGATGATGGACTCGTGCTTGGAGAAGCCCACCAAGATCAAGGGAGAAGCAGGAGACTTAGGGCCATTGTCCAGTGGCAGATGAGCAGTTTTGCAGCTCAGCATGGTTTGAAGGTAGGTCACCGTGCTCTATATCAGTTTCGTGGCCAATAGATGGGGCCATTTCCACACCCACGACCTTCAGGTCCACCACAGCAGGTTGTCCCAGTGCCCTCAGGCAGGTGGTTCTTGTGTCTGGGGCATGAAGCCTTCCTACCTATGTGGTTAGGAAAAGTCAGGGGGAAGGTCAATGCTTGGTCTCCCCTTCTTCCCTTTGCAAAAGACCAACAGACAGGCAGGAGTAAGTCTCCTGATGCTCCACTTTTTTTCCCATGAGAAAAATCTGCTGGTTCTCCCAGTAAAGCCTGGAGAAACTACCCGAGGGCAGAGTTGATTCCTCAGAGGAGAAGTAAGGCTTTCCTAGGCTGTCAAAGCAGCGGATCCCAGCAGGGAACAGCACTGAGCTTTTCCCAACGCTTTCCACACCCACCAGGGACAATGGCGATGAACCCACTCTGTTCCCAAACTTTCCTCCTGTAGTGACATGGGACTTCTCTGTGCCTTGAGGAAATTAAGCTATTAATAATTTAATGTCTCATGGTACTTTGAAGAGGTCAGGTGCTTACCAAGGAATCACAGGATTCCCAGACTGGGATCTGGGACCAGTAGTGGATCCATCAGAAAGGCAGAAAAATCCGATTCTCACACATCTGGAAAAGCAGGAAAAATGGAGAAACACTACTTGGAGAGAAAGATAGGAGTTCCTTTTTTTATTCCAGTTTCCATAGTAATTTTTGAACACTTGTGCATTAAGACCTCAGCATGTAAAAAGCAGAAAAAAAGGCACCCACAGCAAAAAAAACTGCTGATTAATTGCCCTTAGACTTGATGCAATGTCCAAGTGGAAGAGAGTAGTGCTCTGACTTGCTTTGGCCTGTTAGCTACCATTTGGTGTGTGGATTTCATTGTCGGGACCTTTCAACTATTGCTCATGTCCCGTGGGAAAAAAAACCCAAGCCTCCAAAACAAACCACCCCCCCAACATCAAAGAATAGCCCAGCAAATTTCAGTTTCAATCCAGGGCATGTCTGCATCACCCAACCGTAATCCAGAAGCACAGGTGAGTGCTAGTCCTATATTTTTACAAGGCCACCACTAGTCACATCTGTGGAAGTATTTCTGTTTCCAGCCTTGTGTCCCTTCACAGCATCATTCTTGTTGCTCAGAAATCACAGCAAGAGAGGGGAGCATGGGACTGGTGTCCATCAGAAAGGAAATTTCAGCAG
>NW_009603200.1:18182-22447 GCF_000690535.1 Cariama cristata
CCCCTTGTGTATACACCATATGTACCTATTAGACCAGGCATCCTATCACTGCCATAAGTCTTTGTGAACATCTGCACACCACAGATGTAGGTAAATGTTCAGTTCAGGAAATCCTCCCTTCCTAAAGGAGTGAACTGCATTTGCGTCTCAGGAACATGCAGAGGTGAAGAAACCCTTCCAGCTTCTGGAGATAAGAGTCTTCCTGGCTGCCAAAAGTAAGACGAAACCTTTCCCCACTCTCTCTCTGGTAATTCAAATCTTGGACTTCTCAGGGAGAAAATACCCAAACTTTTCACTGTAATGAATACTGTATTATCCTGGTTCTTCTCTTCCATCAATCCTCATGTCCTTCATCTTCTCTCAAGGCCCACTCATTCACCCAAAAGCCTCTTCCCAGGCTCTAGGCTCTTACTATTGCTTCTGGCCAAGATTACAAGGACACTTACTTTCTGTATCAGGGCCACCTTCAATAGCTAAACCTTCATTCATGATAAAAGCATCTGATGCTGTAGACCTACTTCAGTGCTTTCCAGCTTGGCTTGCCAGTCCCAGGCTTTGCTGCAACTTGCAATTGCGTGAGCCCTTACAAATTTCAGAATGGCTTTGCTTCAAGACGGGACCTGAAGGAAGGATGGACTAGGTCCAGCCTGTACTAAAAGTGCCAACAAACCTTGAACAACTCATACATACTTTTGAGGATTTAAAGTGAGTGGTTAAAATAGATGAGAATTACTTTTATCTGCCCAACAGCAAAGGCCAGCAGAAACACGCACTTGGAAGCTGCACATGCCTTTTGGCTTTTTAACATGCCACAGTGAAGGGAACGAAGGGCACACAGACTCCTTTCTGTAGGAAGCCTAACTGCTGCACCCTTCCCTGAAGGTGGGATGGCACAGACCTGCCGAGGCACCCACGTCAGCCTCTTCCTGCCCCCATCATGGTGCGTGGAAACCTTGTCATAACCTTGTCCTAACTGGACTGCAGTTAATGTTAAGTGCAGAAAGACAGAATGATTCAGGTTGGTAGGGATCTCAGGAGGTGTCTGGTTGAGTGAGGGGTGAGGACAGACGTTGTGGGGAGATGGATGGGAGACACTTGTTTGTCCTGGAGGTGGGATGCAGAAAGAATGTGGGAATGGAGGAAAGAAAAGACTTGGGCTGATAAAAAGATTAAGAAGGGGATTAAGAGAGGCTTATGCAAGCTGACCACGATGATCTTTCTGTTTTCCATCCACATTGCTGTTTACCTGGCTCCAGCTCACACTAACAATCAGCGTTGTGCTTAAGAAGCATAAAATCTCTCAGTAGATAACCTGAAGGAGACCCATGGCATACGGCTGATGGACCGTGGTGTACTGCGCTTTGCCCATGCTCTACCCACACAAATCACAAGAATGAGAAGCGTGGTCATGTAGTGGTCAAGTAGTCAAGTGGGCTCCCTCTTGACAGATGATGTAGGTGTGCTCTATCATTTCTTTGCTGGTGAAACCAGCATTTTCCATGTGTGAGGCGTCTGACCGTGACAAAGCTGCATCTCCTCTCACCCACAGGAGCACCTGAAAACCTCTCGTGCTCCCCAAAACCTGATACCCCTCTGAACTTGCATGAGGAACCATCTTGGGAGTTCAGTGCTGTGACTGCTCGTAAATCAGCAGTATGATGGCATGTTTGAGAGTGGATGCTTCATTGGTTCGTCCCTGAACTATGGCCTAATATGTGTGAATGCTGACAATAATTTACAGGCCAGGAGTGGTTTGCATGCCCACACACACACACGCTCTCACAGGTGTTGAAATGCCCTTGCGTGCTGGCAGCTATGCATTCTCCTCCATCCCCTGGGGTGCCGTGGCATGGGACAGGTTCTGCCTCTCTGGTCCAGTGCCATCAGCTGTGCAAGGCGAGGGGGAAGAGCAAATTGCCTCCCTCTTGCTCTACATTTGGTTGTTTCGCAACAACCAAAACAGGGGAAAGGAGGGGAGGGCAGATGGGTGATGGGGCATCGGCTGGTTGGAGTGAACCCTGCACTTCATATGGGAATGCCTGCAACAATTTTAAAATGTCATACTGCATTTTGAACTCATGTATGTAGGGCTGGCTGCAATGCTGCCTGTGTTTGCCCAACAACCTGAGGTCTGAACTGGGACCCTGTAGCAATATCTGTGCCACCAGGTAAAGCCAGCTGGAGCATGCTTTCTGCATCTGAGGGCAAGCAGCATTGCACAAAGCACAACCAGATACCTGCATGGCGTTCCCCCCTCCAAATAGGGTGGTTTCCCCAGATTAAATCCCGGGAAAATTACCTTTTCCCCAGAAATGCACTGGAAGATAAGAGTGTCCAGGAAAAAACCTACATACTTATATACACATACTTACATATCTGATCCTTTCCTCCAGGTATACATATGTACTAGTCTCAGGCAACAACAAAAAGCTTGGACAAATGTTTCCAAGCAAACCACCCAACCTGTGACTCATGCACATGGTCCAGTGTTGTGGTATGACTATTTTGGAGCAACATAAACAGGTTTGAACATCCAGCACCTACAGTGCACACAGCAGAACATTTTCCTACCATCTCATCCTTGGAAACCGGCACTGATTCAAAAAAGCCAGAAGATGAAGGACAGTAAAAGTAATGTGGAGATAAAGTAAAATGGAAATTGGTGATCAGGGCCTCCCATAACCTCCGTGCCAGGCAGGGAAGGATGCAAATGCAGAACCACAGTCTGTTTTGTGGTTCCTGCCAAGGTCAAATTTTGCTTCGCATTGCAGGTCAAAGCTGAGAGCATCAGGCAATGATGTGCAAGTTAACCTGCCACTTATGGACCTCTGGGCCCCAGAAACCTCCCGGAAAGAGGCTTTGCTGAATCCAACCAATTCAGGTAAAATTTCCTTACACTTGGGTCATTCAAGTTAGCTCGATGGGGTCCAGGCACATGAGCAGGAGATAAGCAGCCGCTGTGTGTCTGCCAAGATCAGTTGAGTGGTTGCCCGTGTGTTTTGTGATAGTGCCAAGCGTCACGGCAGCTTATCCCCTTTCACTGACATCAGTCCAGGCTGCTATCCCCCATGCTGGTCTGAGCAAGACGTTCTGAGATACCAGCATGTGGCTGACTGAACCCCTCCATAGTCCCCATTGATCAGATCTCCACTGATTATAATGGGAGTCTAGATACTCATTCAATCGGAGACCCCTAAAGCTTGAATCAGCCGCCTCTATGCCTACTAGGGGTCTAGTGCTATTTGAGACACCCTGGGGCATCTAAGACATCCACGTGAGCCTGGCCTGCAGGACATAGAACCTTTTGGACGACTACACTCAGATGGGGTGGCAGCTGGAGGATGGTAGGGCATCCCACTGACCATTTTAGATGGCACTGTGTACCTGTGGTTAAGCAACTAAACTGTACCTCCAGATGTAGGTACCAAGATTTAGGTGCTTTAATGTGCAGCCACATCCCACTTCTACAGCTCTTCCAAGGTGGAGGTTAATCCAAAGACTTCCTATGGTCGGCAGAGCTTTAAAGGCAGTGGCAAATGAGAAGAAAACGGCCAAACGGGTGAATATCTGGCAGCTGGGACCTGGAGGTGGGTCTCTACCCTCTGCATCTTTTTCATGGGCATGAACTCTGTCACCAGCAGTCTCCCAGTTAGCTATGAGTGAGCTGCCCTGGGCTGCTGCCAGTCTTGCTTTTGGCCATAGACCTGACAGCCCCAGAGCTCATGTAGAGCAGTTAGGAAGTGATAAAATAAAACCGTTTGCTACAGGAACATTCAGAAGGGAAATCACCGAGAATCAATGTCAATAGCTTTACCCAGGCTATTTTTACAGCAGTCACACTGTAAAGAGCAATCACATCATAAAGGAATGGAAGTTTAAACTCTCAAGCTTTTTATTTAGCTGACAATTAGTGTGGCAAACACGTTGGATCTGTTGGAAAGAGAAACTTGGGTGGGGAGAGGCCTATTGGTTGCTTGCATTGCATTGCAATGATCTGCGTTGGGCATTTTTGAGGGGACGATCAGCTTCTCTCTTCCCCGGCATAGCCGTGCATTTCAGTTTCCACTCTTTCAGACAGTGGAAAGGAGAGAGAAGGCTTTGAAAGGGTGAGATGGGTTAACTGGAAACTGGTTACAAGAAGCAGCAGAGCGGTCTGCAGGCAGGAACGCTATTAGAAACGACAGATGCGTGGCTCGATTGCATATTTTTTCTGCACCTTGCAGACATCACCAGCAGAAAATGAGGTGGCATTTGAACCTGAATTG
>NW_009603201.1:0-39114 GCF_000690535.1 Cariama cristata
ACTTCTTTTTTTTTTTTCTGAACTTTTTTTTCCCCCTAGGAAATACATACGACAGATCAATTATAGTTGATGGAGAAGAAGCATCTCTCGTGGTGTTTGATATATGGGAGCAGGTACTTACAGATTTAAGATATTTTTTTCTTTATGGCTTTGTCAGTGGTCCACTGTTTTTAAAAAAAGAAGGAGAAATGGAACAACTATGTCCACCTGTTTCTTTGATCAGATCAGTAACATTTAAAAAGTGATATTAAAAAATTAGAATTCATACTGCCTTTGTTCTGTCCTGTAACTAATTTCTTGTAGCTAGGCAGGCAATTTAAAAACCTGAGGAGGGCTGGAGTGAGAATCCCTTAATGCTTTGAATAAGCAGCAGCTTACATGAGCAGCCCAGGGAATTACTGTAAAAGTAGAAATTCACAATGTGATCTGTTCAGACCTGATACTATCACTGGAAACAAGACAATTTTGTTTTGAGATATATTTTAAACAATGAAATCTCTGGGAAAAAAAATTGGGAGGTTGGCTTACTTTTACTGACTCTTTATAATAAAAGCTAAGAAAAATATCTTTAAGGTGCTTACAATAATTAAATCATTAATCAGATTTGTTGCACTGAAAAAAAAAATAATCTGTTTCTTGCCTTTTTTTTTAGGATGACAGCCAATGGCTTCAGAACCACTGTATGAAAATGGGAGATGCCTATATTATTGTATACTCAGTGACAGACAAAGTTAGTTTTGAAAAGGCCTCTGAGCTAAGAATCCAGCTAAGAAGAGCAAGACAAACAGAAGACATTCCTATTATTCTTGTGGGCAATAAAAGCGACCTAGTCAGGTCCCGGGAAGTCTCAGTTGATGGTAAGAGACACTATTCATTTACACAGTAATGTCTAAATTAGCAGCAAAGGCTATGGAGGATCGTGGCCAATAGAAATGGTCTGGTTTTAACATAGAAGCATGTGTGAATCAAGGCAGACCAGAGAAATCAAGCCAGCAGGTTCATGCTGAGGGACTTAGTACCACAGAAAATAGCGGAGATGGTTGTGGGGGAAGATTTGTGATTGTGCAGAACAATGCTCTGAGCTGCAGTATAAGAAGAAAAAAAATGTGTCAGAGCTGCAGCTTTAGCATACTGTTTTGTGTGGGATTCCTTTTTGGTCAGTGTTAACTGAAAGGGTTTACTTGTATGTTATGTGTGCAGCAGCACTTGCTAGCCTCAAGGTCTGCAGCTTGAGCTATGCTTTTTAAGGGACAGGAGTGCCATGTCATAGGACCCGGGCAGCCTTTGAAAAGGGTGATCCCGTACAGCCTGTACAGTCCTCTTTCTTCAGAAGTGATTCTGTCACATTTGAGTTGAGCTGGTGAAACCAGGCTCACACAGCTTAGAAGTCTTTTTGTACATGTTCTCCAGTTGCGATCAGTGAGAACTTCCTCTGCTAGTTCTAGCTAGCATTTTGGTAACTAGAGCACAGTAACCAGTGCTAACACCACAGTATTCATTTCACTTATTTAAACATTTGGTGGTTTTGTTTTTTGGTTTGGTGTTTTCTTTGTGTGTGGTTTTGTGTTTGTTTTTTTTTTTTCCCCTGGGAAGAATACTCTGAAATATCAGTGCCTTGATGATGATGAACCATCTCTTGCTGTCTGGTTTTGCTATGTTCCCTGTGTTAAATGTCTCATAGAGAATTGACTGGAGTTCATCAGGAGATTATAACTTTTTGCAGGCTGGTGGCAGCGCATGGTTGACCTGTCCTAGCCATGCATCAGTACTTTGCTCAGGTTTATAACTTTGCCATTATTTACCACAAATTGAACGTGGAAATTTGCACTGCAGCAATGTTCCCGAGTTACATGCTTACATCTGGAACATTGAGCGTCTTGCATTTTGAACACAGTCTTAGTCAAATCCAATGGTGTACAACTTCATGACCTCTAGTGATCTGTTCAATGACTTGACCTTGTGGATTGTACCAGCTTCATTTGTAGCTAGCATGGAAAACTCTCACTTCTTACAGTAAGGCAGAGGCGCATAATTGCTGAACAACTTCCAGAAGAACTAAAACCCATTTCTTTCTGTACCTTATGCCATTTCCTATCAAACAGCAAGGATACATCCAAGTGCCTTTCCTATATCAGCTTTAGCTCTTAAACCATACTGGCATGGTCTGCCTAGAGGACTGTTGTTGCCTTATATTCGGTACCATTGGTCAAATGATATTTCTGACCATACCACAACAAAACCAAGAAGAGGAAGGGGACAAAAAACCCAATAACTGCAAATTTGGACTTTCTTATCATATAGTAAAGCTCTTTTGTGTCATTGACTTTAAGTAAGGAGAGTTTCTTCAACTTTTGTTTTGTTTTTCTGCCAGTGTATATAAAGAGAAAATATCCATCTCCACTCATCTCCCTTTTTCTCTTTCCATCCAGAGGGACGAGCCTGTGCTGTTGTGTTTGACTGCAAATTCATTGAGACCTCAGCTGCTCTTCATCATAATGTCAAAGACCTGTTTGAAGGTATTGTTCGGCAAATTAGACTTCGCAAAGACAGTAAAGAAGACAATGCTAGGAGAATGGCTAACACAAAAAGAAGAGAAAGCATAGGCAAAAAGGCAAAGCGATTCCTTGGGAGAATTGTGGCAAAGAACAATAAGAAGATGGCGTTCAAAGCAAAATCAAAGTCTTGTCATGACTTATCTGTGCTTTAGAAGCTATCGGCAAGGCCAGATGTTGCACGTGGGTGATGAACAAGCATTTGACTTATGAGAAGTGTATAGATGATCCTCATGGTGATAACAAGGATGACTTATCAATTGAGACTCTCATTAATGCCTTAAGGTGCGCACGCAAGTCTGGAAGTTACACTACAATGTCTGCTTCATTGATAAATGGTTTAAGTTTCAATGCGTGCAAGTAAATGAACTAACTTTAAGTGGCTTGACATACCCACATTTTCACTGTGTACATATGTTATATATCCTCTTGTCCTGTGGATACCAGAGATGCAAAGATAAGAAAGGATGATGATAAATATCACCACAGACTTGTCTCATTTGCAGAGCAAAACTTAAACTTGTACGCAGGCTCGTACACTCTTTTTAGTATAAAGCAAGCAATGATAAATCTTTTTAAACTTAAATGTGGAGAGGGGGGAGTAGAACCACATTAGAAAGGGAGAAATTAGATATATATATTTAAATACTGAACAGATATCATTTTATGAAGTTAATTTGCACTTCCATTAACCATTATTCAATTTGTTACTTGTTTACATGCAGATTTTATAATAAAGTATTATTTCCTGTTATAATAAACTGTGCTTTTCTCATAGTATGGATAAAGAATGAGAGCGCAGTATTTTTGTACTGACCTTTTTTCACTGTACAAAATGTTATACACAGACTATGCAGATCTACACATAAAGTTCTGGAACAAGATGAATCGGGGATATCCTGTGTCCTTTTCTTTAATAGTTTCTTTAAGAAGTAAACCTTGCTTTTATGAACACTGTACTTCAGCAGCTCATATTGGGAAGGGGTGATATGACCCTTCATATTATTGTTTATCTTCCACCCACCTGGATCTTGCCAGCTCTGGCACAAACAGGGCTCTATATGATGCCTTTAGTTAGATAGCTATCTTGTGTGTACACTGATAAATTGAAGTCTGCAATGTTCTAAGTCCTCTCCTGGCTTGAAGGTCTTGTGTTACAGCCAATAAGCAAATGTAGGAGTTTGGTCTTTGTTTTCATTTGGTTTGGTTTTGTTCTGGGAACAGTGTAACCTTCTAATCTACTCACAAGCCTGTGGATACCTTCCAGTCATTTCAAGAAGTTCAAAGGAGGCTGGCAAGGCTGTTTGAAAGAATTGTAGGTTTTAGTTGTGGTGTATGGTGGGTTTCAGTGCTGTTAAAGTTTTCATGTGAATTTTACTGTTATAATTAATGTGGTTCCATGATTTCTCCCTATTTCCTATTCATGAAGTTAAAAAGCAATCATATCTCAATGAAAAACTTGGACTTACTGCATTTGTTTTATAAATTCCTCTTCACAGGGTACATGCTCTTTAAATTCATCCATATCCCAGTTCTCAAACCCAGTAAAACATAGGTTCTTCTGTCTCTTTCTACTGTTCCTGCCTGAGTCCAGTTCTTTAGAGAGATTGTTCCAGCTGTCTGGGAGCTTGGTTTGCCCATGATTTTATGGGGGCTGACCTTTCCCATAAAGCAGGCAAATTCCATCAGCTGTTACACCTTACACTGAGCTTCCCTGAGCGTGAAGAAACAACTTTCCGTTGGGTTAGCCCAGTGCTTGGGCACTCATCAGGGAATGGTTCGTGCTGGGGGAAATTGCATCTGAGGTATAGCTCTGTAGAATTCTTGTCTCCTGATATGCTGCTGGTAGACCTTACTGGTTAGATGCACAGTTTAGCACATGTTACTGGTAACAGGTTACGTTTCTTATGAAGAAAAGTGTTTACTTTGTGTCCTGAGTGAATTCTAAAGTGAATAATTCCGTCCTGCTGCCAAAAGTCACATTTACCTGATGATACATTTTAATTGGATTTAGTTTTTTTTTGATTAGCCTTGCTTCCTGGCAAACTATTGCCACCGGAACGTCTATGGCACCAGGCATCTATTTACATGGAAGCTTTTAACTGTCAACACCAAACCAATTGCTCTAATTCTGAAAACTCTACAGCAAGTGTCCAAATTCATGTGCATAAATTTGGCATATACCTATTCATGCACATGCTAAAGTTACTCACAAAACTACACGGTGTTCCCTGTACATTTGCAAAGCTTCTGTCTTTTGGTTGCCCTGTGCTTTCAGAATGACCAGGAGAGGACTGACATGTTTGATTGACTTGCAAGATTTAATTCTGTCAATAATAAATACAAGGAACGGGATGCAAACCCAGAGTTTAAGATACCACATTTCGCAAAGTGCAAAATGTTACAAAGAAGTGTCGCTCTTAATGCTGCAATATAACTGCAGCTGCAAAGCCTCTTCAAGGTCATGGTTACCAGCTGTGCTTTTTGCACACACTGACCTACAAATTAGATGTTTTACTGTGTTCATGAATTCAAAGATTAGGTTTGGACAACTCTTAAGCCTAAAATATTTCTGAGATGCTCTAGCGCATTGCTAGAGGTTCATTTAAACTGTGGAAAATAATATGTATTTTGAAAGTATGGTATATAGGACGCTGTGAGACAAACTGTGAATCACTCTAAAGAAACTTGGGCTAATCGATAATGTAATCTATCAGTTAATGTTGTACAATAAAATACTTACTCAAATCCTCATAATATTTTTTTTCATTCATTTGTTTGTATAGGGATTGGCATAATTCTGCCATGGTTGATGAAAAGAGGGAGGGTTTGCTGTTATAGCAGCTCTGACAATAACCTGCTCTACACCATGATCATATTCTAATGCTATAGAAGTATTACCATGAATACTATTTTGCAGAGATTTTGTAACTCCTGGAAGATTTTCTACCCAGAAAAAAAATTAATTTATCAGATGTCATTTAGGGGAATTTCCAAGCAGACTTTTTGAAAGTACATGTGCAACACCAGCCAAAAGTCAGTAATGGGCACCTAAATGACAAATGCCTCTAAAAATCAACCTTCTTCAAAAGGTTATTTGTATCCTCCAGCATTTGAGAGTCATCTATAGCTTTTTGTAGTTTGAGATCTTTTATTGGTATGGATACTCAGATTCATGTCATCATTAATGGCATGATGACATGAATCTACACCATGTGAAAAATAGTGAGTCCCAGACAGCAGTATTTTCTCTAATTATTACCAGAGTAAAACAGAGTGTAAAGGGTAACAGTGGTGTGAGTTTTCTTATTTTTTGCCAATGTACATCAATTTTAACTTGGAGGGACATTTCACAGAATCATTTAATCTTTACTGCTTCCACTGCTCTTGCCAGCTGAAGTTCCTATTAGTGCTAATTGTGGTGGTGGATTTTGTGTTGGCACAAATCCATTTGGAGCAGCTAGTTATTAACAACTACAGTGGAAGGACATTGCCTTTTATATGTGACACATATGTTAGGTAAACAAATCAAAGCCTCCTCTGCTTGCTATTGCTAAACTAGCTCCTGTAAATTCTTCACCATATGAAAAATGTGAAGAAAATAATTCCACCATCTGCCAAAACCACAAAGCATAAAGTCACATCACATAAATATAGACGAAATGTTAACTGCTAGGGGAAGACTTAGCATCACCAAAAATGTAGTTTTACTCAGATGTATTTTCTCAAAATAGGACTAGAAAAAACAAGGCATAATCTGCATAGTAACATTGCATAACACCACTGTGCTTTACTGAAAAGGAGAGTATAGTGAGTTGACAATGATTAAGAATCCAGTGTATGATAAAAGATTGCTAAGATGTAGTCTAAAAAAAGTGGTGTAATACTTACTTATATTATGCTGAAATTTGCTTTAGTACTTTTAATTTTATTTAGAGATAATGTACAAGTTTAATTGCAAGTACCTTACAGAGACCTCACTGAATCTGCAGTCACAGTCAAAGGTGATGTCTGTGCATTTCAAGATCACCATCTCATTTACAATTTACCACATGATCTCTAGCATTATAATGGACAATTAGACTCCCTCTTTCAATAAAGGAACATCTGAACTCCAATAATATTGAAGTTATTAATTTCTAGAAATTGAAAGAGTAAATTACGTCAACTGTCCTTGTGCTCTATGACATGGATATTGAATAGAGAAGTAAAAGATAAAAAGAGAGAAGAAATGCCCATTGCGTATCTGCAAATAAGATTTCTCTAACCCACTGTTCAGAATCCAAGGGGGAACAACATTTTTTAACTTAAAAATGTGCTAAGAATTCTAGCACTAGAAGGTAGGAAGCAGCCTAAGAAATGTACTTCTATGCTGAGTTCTTCACCAACAAAATAGTATTAATTATGTACCACAAAAATATTCTGGCCATTGGGTAAAATGGGTAATGTATATTCTAAAGACTCGCCTCTCTCATGTTCTCTATTTTCTCCTCCTGTTTTTCCTATTTATAAATGTGCTGTCTGAATGAATCATTGGAAACCAATTAGGAGCTTACAGATTTTTTTCTAATACTTTCCATGTTTATCACAGGAGCTGAAGAAAATATTAATCTGAATTAAAATTTAGCAGATTCAGAGGCTGAAATAGAGAATAGATTTGAAAATATTAAATTTCTTATCCTCCTAAAAAAAGCTTCTCTAAAGGTCCAAAACAGGGTCTAGAGAAAGGACAGGATTTGGAAAGCAAGAACTCCTGCTCAGAATAATCTAGTCAGATCCATAAAAAGCTCCTCAGTTTGTTTCTGGCAGTAAGTCCCACTTTCATCAGCCTCATTACACTACCATAAATAATTACACTACTGCTAGGTTTGCAGTCCCCCTGAAGGTTGTGACCCTTACTTTGGAAATGACAGTTTTCAGTTCAGTAGATGCCTTGGCAGAACAACAGTGATTTTTGTCACATCTAAATTGGATTATTGTAATGCATCATGCTTAACAAAGAGCTTTCAGGAGCTCCAGGCGTGAAGAGATATAGCCACGTTAATTAAGCTGGCTAGGTCAAAATGAGCACATAACTTCTGTTCTCAGGCCTGCGTTCCCATACGTTTTTAGGTGAAGTGATGATCTAGAAAACCTGTAAATAGCATTGGACATGACTAACATTGAAAATGCTTCTCTTTGTTGCATGTTTCTTGGCTGGCTACAAAGCTTGTTGAACTCACTGTAAAGTCAGCAGCGCTGCTTGATTTTGGACTGCTCAACAAGAACAATCTTTGCATTTCTAATTGCAGATATTCAGGTATCTTACTACAGGTATTCAGGCCACAGCAGTTCAGTGCATTTGACACTGCAATGGTAACTGCAAGAGATCGTGCCCTATTTATTACTCCTGCAGATCAAGGATGAAAAAAGCATAAAGCAACAGAAATACATCTTAACTGAACTAGAACATATGGTGAATTTTAAAACTCTGCCAACTTGCATCAGCTCCACTTCATTACTGGCCTGCTATTGGAATTTATTGAGGAGTGTTCACCAACCTTCCTCAATGAAAAGAATAATGCAACTCCATTTGGGTATCAGCCAGGTGCTGAACAACTTTCTCACAGATTTTTCAGCTATGGGTATCTCAGTTACAGGGCTTCTTTGTCACACGCTTTTCATGTCAACTTCAATTTTATCTTCTAACCTCCATTGTTACACATTGTCACCCTTGCAGCAGTGGCTCAGCAGTACGGTGGGAATGGGAAAGTGGCACTCCTCTGCTGCTGCATGACTTACTGAAAAACATTAGCTGTCAACAGTTGTAACATGAACCTGGTCCCCCAGCTCATTGCTTTACATAATATAGCCTAGATAAAAATGTCAGATTTTGCTGCACATAAGCCTTTGATTAAGACAGCATAGCAAATTAAATTACTCTCTCCTTGAATGTCAGGGTACTGTCGCATTAGCAAGGCAAAAAAGAATGGAAGATTTTTAGCTAATCTGTGCTTGGAGAAAAAAGAAAACACTCATGCAATCTTAGAGTCATCTCTCATTTTTACCCTATAGTCATTTTTTCAATGGAAATCTTTTCAGCTATGGAGTATTGATGCATATGCTCTTCTGCCCTCTGACTCACAGAGTTCTTGGATCTCTATCCTTCCTACCCAGTTCCATATGGAAAATCTTTTCAGAAGTCTGACACATGAGATCTCAAGCAAAACAAGTTAGGTGAAAGATATGAACAATGGAAAAGTTTCCATGATTTTGAAAAACACCAGTGAAAACATTTTATTCAACAAATTAACTTCTCTATGCAGGGTTTACCACTCTCAGTTCACAGCACTGTGGTAGTCCATTAAATTCAAAAAGGAAAAACTGCTTAGAGAAACATAGAAAACGCAGAACTCGTTAGTCTTTATCAATAATAAGTATTTTCTGTGTTTATCTTGATAATCTGTAGCAGACCTAAAGTCACTGTCTGTAATAAACTGCAAAGAAGTATATAAAACAGAAAGTACAAGACTAGGTTGTTTTCACTCTACTTTTATTGTCATTACCAGCAATAAGCTTTCACTTATGCAAGTAAAGACACTCAATTCATATGTATGATAAATACACAACAAATGCATCTATATATGGCCATTACCTGTAGAATTGTTTTTCTTTCTTTTTTTCTTTTACATAGTAATTCTAAAGATAATACTGAAAGTCTGAGTTATAGCATAGAAATGAAATAAGCACACAAATAAAGCAGTAGACAGCACTGAGTAAGCAAATCATGCCTTCTGCAGATCTGTCTCTTATTCACTGTTTATTTTTGCAAGATACTGGAGAGCGAAAGCATCCATGCATGTCTGCACAACATTTATTCAAAAGCTGAGCTATTCAAGTATCAGAGCAAAACTCTGAATGGCCAAGTTCTCAAGAACAAAGATCTAGGATGCAAATATGCACCAATGTACCTTCTGCCTTCCCAGAGATTTCGTTAGCAGAATGTCCAACTCCTTTTAGTTTGGTTTCATGGGTTCTAGAAAAAAGTACATGATATTCTAAAACATATTAAAAATCAAAAAAGTATTAAGAGCTTTTTAATGAACAATTTTGTACTCCACCTTCAGAAAATGAGTTGTAAATTAAATTCTTAGTTAAATTCTACAAGTTCCTGACTTGTTTAGTAATTGGTTCATTTTTACTTACAAGGTAAATCATTAATTAATATGTCTTTATTATTTCACTCCCAAACTAACATTCTGCCCTTCAAGAATAAGATGGATTAAGGAGTATTTTCATTTTAACCAGAGAAATTGGGAGTTCGTTGACTTTCTCTCTCTCTTCTGCTGGCTTGTCTGTGACCCCTTTAAACTCACGTTGCTCTCACCTGTCCCTCCCAGCAGCGTGAATAAGGAGGTCTGCAGCCTTTGAAGTGAGCCCTGCAGTCACGAGCATTCTGCCTGCTTTTCTGCTTTTACGTTTCTTTTTGAATGACTATGTTAAATATCTGCTAAAACAGTATTAATTTGAGGACTACGATGTAGAGCAGATGTCAAGACCAAAAGAACAAACCACAGACAAATTTTGACAGGAGTTTGGATGTTGTGAATATTGTAAAGGCAAATTAGTATTCCGGGTGGTAACTTCAGGTCTTTCTTGGCTGACAAACATTTTTAGTATTCTCCTCATTAATAAATGTCAGAATTTTGTATGCTTGTTTTCAAGAGTTTTTGAAGGCACTCTAAACTTTCCATTTTATGCTGGATGGGGTACGTTTGGTGACAGGTATCAAAGTTAAACTATGTCTATAAAATCACATTTGTTTTACATTGGTTTTGTAGCATTTTTTATTTTAGGTATCATAGGAAGACTGACTATGTAGGCACTTGCAAAAGTCACGTAAAAGACTAAACAAAAAGGAAAGCATTGGAATGAAATCTATATGCAACTTAGTATTTCCATTCAAGGGAAAAGCTGGAGTGTATATGAAGCGAACCACCTCTGACTTCACTGCTGAAATTGCAGGTGAGGGATGGAGTGGATAAACAGGCCAGAGAAGATCTGTAGGTCCAGATGCAGCGTGCACTTTTTGATCACCCCCTGCTGCCAACCATTCCCTTCCCAAACTCTACAGCCAAATGCAGAGGTTCTCAGGCTGAAGCAGAGCAAGGGAGGGCAGTCAGAGGAGGAATAAAAATATCACTCATACTAACTTCTTGTCTCTGAGCTGCTTCAAGAAGAAACTGCAGCACAGGGATTGCTGACTTCAGCAAGGAGCTGTGCCTGAGGAAGACAGAGTGAAAAGTCTCTAAGCTGCTCAAGCAAGAGTTTGTTCTTGCATGCTGTGCATGGTGGGAAACTTCCTGCACCTCAAAGCATCACCTCCACCCTTCCTCCTCTCTCCTCCCCCCAAAGAAATGGCTATTTTTAATTCACTGATTGTAAAGCTTTCTTTCCCAACAGCAGGATAGAGGTTTAATTAAAACTCCACTTGGTACTAACATAATCCAGCAAAATCCCATCCATTTCAGGGAATAAACCCTTGACGAGGTTGGTTAATGAAAGTGATACAGTTTAGGCAGTTTTCTGTACTCTTCCTTGAATTTAACTGTATTTCTGTGATAAAAGCTGCCAAAAACATTCAAACCTCTAAAATATTTTAAATGACATTGAAAATGGCTTATTAAGGTCACTTGGTGAATAATGGATGACAAACATTAACTGCATTTTAATATCTGTGTTTCACTTATCCTTTGTAACTTCCACAAGGATGAACAGAAAAAAAAACCAGTTGAAATTCCTAGTACTCCTTACTTCCATCCCTATCTGCGGAGAAGGCACAGCACCTTCATTGCTAAATGTACACCCAGCTTTGTAATTCCTTATTCAACTGAGTACTATTTATGCAAATAATGTTATTAAGATCACAGGACAAATCCTGTTCTCTGGAGAGTCAGCAGATTTAGGCCCTGTTTTTGGAAACACTAACACATGCGTAGTGTCAGCAAGGTACAGTGAAGGCATAAAATTGAATGAATATTTAAAAGGCTGTTGGTTTAGAATTGTGTTCTTGCTATACTATAGGGAAAACAAAAACAGAATTTAGCATTGTGAGAGCGTCTACATGGTCTCATGAAAATGTATGATATGTTTGCTGGATCAGGACTATGTTTTGAAAACAAAATAATTGCAGGGCAATTTCTGAGAGACACAACCACACTGTTGCAAAAACATGAACAAGCACAGTATAGTTCTCCAAACTAATCAAAACCAAAGCCAAACAATTCCTCCACTGATGATTTATTTTACTTAATTTTGGGAGCCATAAAGACAGATCAGGTATCCACTACTAGAACAAGAAAGAGGGATCACATTAATAGCTGATAAATCTAACCCTATTTCGGAATGTTCTCAGCACTTACAGTTCATCAGTTAGGAAATCACTAAAATAACAAAGTCACATAGACATAGAACTTTCAAGAGAGTTCAATGGAGCTAAGAATTAGTTTTCCAAAGGGATATAATTCTATCACATCATTCTAATTCTAAATTCCACAGATTTATCAAAGGGATAGCTGAATTTTTGCTTAACATTCTGCCTTTTAGAGAGTAATGATTATGTTGTAATCTCACTTCTATTAGAAATCAAGGATCTAGCTACGGAGGTACAGGGAAAAGTTGAAAATGTAAACGAGATGGAGCTCATAGGCTCAAATAAAATATATTTCTTAAATTTCATATAATTTCAAATCCTAGCTTGTGAATTTGTGATAAAATTTAAGATTGCTAGTATCAAGGATCTCTGTCATCAGCAGAAAGCATACATTTGCAAGTTAGAGAACCAGTATGAACTTGCTTTTGAGCCTAATTTTAAGTGGATTTTGTACAAATTAGCAAACTATACACAGAAAGAATTCAAAACCTGTACCTCATGTTACATGTTTTGCACAAGAATGTTTTGACAGATGGATGCATTCAGACAGAGAAATTAAGAAAATGAACACAATAAAGGTTTCCTGATTATTTTTGTTTCCAGCATCTTGAGTATTTGAATGACTAAATGCAAAACTATGTTTCTATGTCCAGGAGGCAAATAACAACAAAACTGTGGAAAACTCTTTCATTTTATTTGATTGAAAAAAGAGCAGAGGTCAGAGTCCTACAAAGGCATATGCTCCTGCCACACTTTACGCTGCAGAAGAGCTTTATTGAGTTCAAAGGAACAACTTTAATTTAGGAAATTAAACATATGCTGGGGGATTTTGAGAGCTGAGTGTCCCCTGCTCACTCTCCACACTACCTCTTTGCCAGCGAGTGCATGTCCTGCAACCCAGCCACCTGGCTGACCTAACTCAAGCCCCCAGGGAAGGTAGGAATAAAGTAAGACCTGGATACTCCTCACCTGAGAGGTGCCATACATATTTCAGAACAACAATGTAAAGATCCACAGCAGAATTTATCACAGCTCTTCTATCACAGCTTGCAATGATTAGAGCCCTCTTGTGTATTAAAGAATCCGTTAGAACTGATAGGCTGCTTTAATAAAGGCAGCTTTAATATTGCTCCTTCCCTAATATGATGACACTTAGACACGTGCTTGATGCTGCTTGAATACAATTCAAAGTAACATGTGCATGTGTATTTGCAGAGCGACTGCTCTAATGACTAACTGTGGCACCAGGACATCCATTGTGGCATTACTCTTCTTTCTGTGTAAGCCAGTATTTTTTCCTCAGAATAATTTATTTAAAAGACATCAGGATAATACCGACAGATTAAAATAGTGTCCGGTACTTACATGAAAACAGGAGAAACGAAAAACATTCATCCACTGTTGGATTTTGTTGCTTTATATCATGGGAACGGTCAATTAAGTTTAGTCAATTGTTTTAATTTAGTTTATGCCGGGGATGCAACTAAGCCAATTTTCTGACACTGAGCCAGACAGCAGGCATAGCTGGCTTTAAAAATTATTTTTCCACATATCATTCTTTCACCATGCACCTTTCAGTAAACATAAGCATTTCCATACAGCTTTAATAATTATCTTTTCAAAAAATAGTATTTACAATTATTTTTCTTCTTTAATGTTCTGTTTTGATACGCTATTTCCAATTTTCTAGTATAAATGAACTTCTATTTTGCCCTGAAATCCTTTTACCTTTTACAGGGATATTTAAATATCAGACTTCAGTTATCTAAGCTTGTGCCTACAGAACTATCATCAGCCTAGTTTATGGCTGAAATGTTACAATGGCTATTCACTAAAGCACCAACAACATTAGAGAGCTCATTCTCCTATTTAATGAATATGTGTTAGCTGAGATTCCTCATAAACGTCGACCCCTTTCAGCTATCTCTGTTTCAGACTACTGAAGGCTTGACTGCTTTAAAACATGAATGTAGCTTTTTTAGTTAGAACTCCAAGTCTTAAAGAGAAACAATATTTTATCTGAAACTGTAAATAAAAAATAATCAGAAACCATGATAGGTTAGAGTTAGGCCTTTTAGAAAGAAGTCTTTTTTCCTTTACTCTTTCTTTTGACTTAAGGGTCCAAGAGTAAATTTATGTGAGCATACTTACACTTGAGATGGGTGAAGCTTGTATGAGGCAATATTTTCCTGAAATAAATCAGCCTAGCATAGTAGGATACTTATTGCCAGTTGAGAAAAAACAGTATATGGTAGTATTATGTGACGTTATGGGCAGTTTTATGTACTCTAAGTGGTATTCTGTAATACAATCTACAGATACACCTCTAACCTACAAAATAGGTCACCTGCAAAAGTTGTCCCTTTTAAATCCTCTTATATACAGAAGATTTGAAAATAGTACCTGCTTTTTTTTTCCCAGGAGTATTGTGAATGATCAGGCTTCCTTTAAACTCTTCTGCTACATGAATTCTGATAAGGCTGAAAGAAGCCTTTACTGGTATTAGGGGAGTAAGAATGAATCCTCCCGATTTCTTGTTTAGGTATTGTATATTCCTAGTTAATTTATTATTTCATATGGGTAATTACATGAATTTTAGTAACATTTTAACATATTAATTGTATCTTGCTCCACTAATATACTTCAAATAATGATTTTTTTTTTTTTTAGTTATTTCTAAGCAAATCAGAAAATTAAATCAGGTATGACCTCAGTTCACAATGTTGAAACATCCAGTTAAGCTAAGTTTTTAAAGGCATGCTTGACTTAGAGAATATGAGCCAACATCCTCCTATGAGTAGTTGCCTTATTCATGTGCTTAAAACTGGATGTCTACTTAAGAAAGCAGATGAATCATGGCCTAAATCAAGAGTTATTCTATTTAATTGAACTTACACTGCTGTGAGATCAGAATGAAATATAGAGGACTCCATTTATTACTTCCTTTTTCAATTTTTATGCAAAGTGAGTCTCAAACAGTGTGGAGTCCAGAGGACTTGAATGAGGTATCTGCTGCATGTAGATAAACAAGAAGTAGTACAAAGGAGGCCTGGGTGTATTGTACATCATCTTGAGGCAACCTCTGTAGCAAATCCTATTTATGCAGGTTACTTAGCTCTCTTCTCACCCCATTTCCAGCCATATTAACAAATGGCAAAGCTTCAGCTTCTCAGTACTGCCATGCAATGCTGACTGACCCACACGAGTAACTCTGGGTACGACTGTGTAAACAGCAGGGGCAAGCTTTAATTTCAGCTTCTCTGACCAAGCCAAGGTCTCAGCAAGGGCCAGCTGAATCCAAATATTCAGAAATTTTGGGTGAACAGACAGACACAGATTAGTAATATATTATAATGGGATATTTGGATCAGAACATTGTGATATGACTCTAAGAATAACAGTGGACCAAAAGAGTCCTTGGTACCATAGATACTCTTTCTGGATCATAAAAAGTTTGAGTTGATCTTGTCCCTAAAGCACACTATGAACCCTGCTCCAGGAGTTTGCACCATGAACAGAAACCTGACTAGGATTCTGGAAGAGCTGGGCCCCATAACCTTATAATACATCTGTCTACAGTCAGCTTATTATTGCATTTGTTCCATAATTAGACATAAAAGGGTGTAGACTGACAATGACTATGTGAAGTATGAAAATAAGGTGATAACACTGTAGGAGGTTAATGATGAAGACTTACAAAGGTTCGGATAAATCCCTTGCACGTACAGCTGCACACTGCCAGAATATTGAACCATACACATTCTCCCCATTTTGTAGGGCTGAGTTTGTGCTTTGCCACTTTGTCTCATTCAGATAGCACACTTTGTAATAGAGGAATATTTATTACAAAAAATGTCACTGACATTTCTTGTAATACTGACGTCTAGGTAGTGACATCAGTACCGAAGAAGAGTCTTGATTTCTTTGCTCTTCAGACCTCCTGGATACTACAGAAAGACTTACAAGACTTTTGTGAGGTCTTTTCGTTCTTATGAAGAGTTATAGGAACAGCCCATAGTTATTCATGTTATTTTTCCCTCTCCGTGGTGATTCACAATACAGCAAATATACATACGTATATACATACATAAAATTTTTCCTTCTGAACAGTGAATCATCTGTACTGTTTTGAACAGACTAATTTTTCATCGGACTGGCATCATGCAAAAAGGTACAATGTAAAGTCTCATTCAACATTTGGTTAAACCCATGTTTCTCTGCATTAGGAGTGGCAGCAATGGCCTCTGTTTTTCTCTCACTGGTTACTATGCACAGAATTGCTAACTCTAGCTATTGAGCAAATTAAAGGAGGTAACTTTTAATTACACTCTGTCTTCTCTGTGGGTCCTCTTAACATAAAGTATATATAGGGACCATATCTTTGAGAAATATATTTTGTATTGATACACTACTATACTAGAACCAAAAAATAATGTTAGGCATATCAAGGAGTCCTGATCATGTTATATTATTAAATGGGCTAAGATATATTTGTAACATCATTCAGAGTTTTCTTCTATGCTTTTTGCCTAAGATGTAATCTGTGGAAAACGTCAATAATCAAATAATGGAAATATGACACTTACCAGTCTATCAGTTCAAGTGTTTTCTTCTTCAACATGTCATGTGATGGTCAGTGATGTTACAAATGTTTTCTGCAGGGATGGGAGAAGATTCATTTCTTCCACATGACCTTTATAAGTGCAGTAATCCTGTCACCTGAGCAGCAGCCTGTGTAATATGCCTGTCTGTTTAATTACCCTAAGATTTTATTTAGACCTGATTCAAGATTGATGGTGGTTATGCAGATGAGTATGAACCATAAACTTATCCTGCGGCAAAATATTTCAAAAGTGCAGGTGTATCTATTATTCAAGTTTTATTCTGACCATCTTTAAAGTATAGCAACTCTCTAGCTTGAGTTTATTAAAGAACAAGAAACTTGACTGTACGTGATTCCTGTACCAAGTACTGAGCTCAGACTGTAACCCATAGGCAGAATTAGAGATTGGTTCAGAACGCATTCCTTAGCATTAAAAGCAACTCCACATTAGGGGGATGAATTCAGATAATTGTGATTAGAAACCTGACACAAAGACATTCTGAATTCCAGAGGATTCAGCGAAAGTTTTCAATGTTCAGTACTATTCAAGATTAAATCTCCTATGTTAGTTAGAGCTTATCCTATCTGCTGCCAGAAACATTTCCTTGAAATATAGCCAGGTTTCCAGCCATTGATGTCACATATAAAGGAAAGATTAAACATAGAAAGGTATGTTTAAGTTGTTAACCTATGCAAACTTTTTTGCTATGTATTTCACTGAAGTTGAGAACTTAGAGGAATCTACATAGGGACACTATACAAATAAACAAGCAATTAATCTTATTAGAAAGAAGAGAAAGGAGGACTAAAGTCTGCTCTAATACACATTAATCAAATTCAGAACAACAGGACTAACTTTCAGGGAGTCATGCCACTGAACGAGATTAGTGTTATTTCCATTGCTATAAAGGGAAGAGGTCATCCTAGTATTGCCAGAAAATTTTTAAAAATTATTTGTATTTGGTTTTGTCTGAATTAAGAAGTTAACTTATCTTTCAGGTTTTTATGTCGTTATCAACAATATATCTCGCTAGCAGAAAAGAATACATAGAGGTACCTGAAAAGTAGAGTGGCTCATTCCCACTGTATTCCTTATGCTACCATAAAAACCCACTCAGGATTTCACAGGTATTATTCTCCCCTCATTTTCACTGTTCAGTAACCCCACCAAAGTCAATGAAATGACACCACTGTAAAACAGGTATGAGCCTAACAGACTAACCTGGCTCACCTATGCTACCATAGCCTGGTGCTGCTTACAACTTTGCAAGATATAAAATCATAACTTTCAATCTTAGCTTGCTATGTGCTTTTTAATTCCTTTTGCTCTTCCAGGCCCCTATTGCTGGTTGTCAGGAAATACAACAAAAAGCCACTACTATCAGACAAAGATATATTGATTTTAATATATGTCTTCAGCAATCTCCTTTTTGCCTTATATCCAGATAAACATTTATACTGATAGCATTTTAGAATCATAGCAAGACTATGAGTTCAGTTTGAAAAATGGAGTAGAAAAGCTTTGTCTGGTCTTTATTTACTTAAAAGAATTATCTAAATGCTTAAAAGTAGTATTTGGAAAGTGTTTTTCTTCCAAGAAAAATGTCAACAGAAACACATAAGCATTTTAAAAAAACAACCAAAACAAAATCATTTCATAGAATAATTTAAAAAAACTCATGAAAATTTGGACTTGAAAATGTTGCTATGGTAATTCCAAAGAGTCACAGTTCATACTCTATTCTACTGCATGAGCTGGAGTCCCTAACAGGGCAGTATACATCCATAAAGCACCAAAGTGTTCCTGCTTTTTGCATGTCTTAAGAGTTCCTGATTGTTGTGCTTCAAAAAAAGCAAGATAACGGAGAGGTTAGTTCATAGAGGAGAGAAGAGCTATCAGAGATGCAAAGAATACTTCCTAAAAGGCTCTGAGGGTCTCCAAATATATTCTTTGCTACTTAAAACCATAATTTTCCAGTTTTGAGTCAGCATCTTCATTCTAAATGAAGAATTATACATACCTAGCCTACCTTTAGTTCTACAGTTACTATATTGTATAATCTTTGCCACAATAAATGATAAAAACCAAACACAATATCCTAAATTTGTAGGTATAAACACTGTTGACTGGAGTCATTCAGTTAAAATACATCCTGAAAACAATTTATGCTGTGTACTTGTCTATATCTTGGCATCTCATAAGGCAAAGAGAGATTTTGGAGAAGGCATCATAATTATTCAAGAAAACACAATCCAAGTCTTTTTAACATAAATATTATGCTTCTGCTCAATTTTATCATGGAGCCTGCAACCAAAACAAAACAAATGTCATTGATACTAAGTCTGCCTTTTAATTCCTAACAACTGGTTTGACTTCAGTAACTACCCTCTGCTAGAATAACAAATGGTCATTTTCTTTCCCAGTCATAAGCACCATCTGCCATTTAATAGGTGCTTCAGTGACTCATTAGTTCATACTTAAATTGACTTTGAACAGAACACTGCCATTTTATTGCTGCTGTGCTTCGCACCACCAGCTAGGACCCTTAAAGTCAATACCAACGACATCAATATCTCTGAAAACAGTTTCCAGGGTTGTGTAACTGGTGCTGGAACTTTATTTTCAGTCTTAGTATTGTTTTCTTCACCTGGCACTTTCTGAATTCATGAGCACACAACATGGTCCAAACACAAATGTACTATTTTTCATAGAGTAAAATTACAGCAGTTATTTTCAAAGAGGATTTAAAAGTGTTTTGCATGTGCTAAAAGTGTATTTGGAGTGCACTGCTGCCAACTGTGTGTGCAGAGTTGAGTTTTGTGTACTGAAATAGATATTAAATGAAAGTGCCCAAATATAGACAAATTTTTTATATTGTTTGAAAAGCTACTCAGAAAATATTACTGGAACCTCTTTAAGTAACAAATTAAATTACATTTTGATGCCAATTTACCTTCTCCTTAAAATTACTTCCAGGTGCATTTATTTCTGTAAATATTCTAGCTATTGAATACAGACTAAGTCTTTAAAAATCATACTGCTAAAAAATCCCGGCAGTTCTTATTACAACCAATGTACACTTTGCCCAAGTCTATCAAAAATGGGTAGTGTTAGCTGAAGATGTCGTCTCTGCAGTTCTTAGCAAACATAACAAGGTACCATCAACCTTCCCAGCTTCTTTCTAAAAAGGCAAGTTCCTTTGCCTCCTCCTACATCTAAAGCCAACGGTTTTACAGATCACATTGCTGATTTTTGTAAATTTAGACAAACATCTCATTAAAACAATCCAATTTATATACATTATATAGTGTTTATACTAAAATGTTCAGAAATTATTTGCTCTCCCAGAGAGAAGACTAGAACTGAATATCAAAAGAACAAATATAAAATGCCTTCCCTCCCCAAAGATAATCACAACCATCCATGTGGGAAGGAGAAATACCATGCCTTACTCTTTGGGATTAGGGCATTCTTTTAATTTGCCATTTGGCATTATGAACACAGTAAACAAAGAGAGAAAATATAGAAACCACGTGACTGCTTGTTCCATAGCCTTTTGCACACTGCTGCTGGAGACTTGCTTTCAGATGTCAGTACACAGCTGCCTGCTCACTGATGTTCAGTAAGAAATGTCAGGGAAGAGATAAGCAGGCTAAAAGGAGACTATTTTAGAAACATGGACTGTTCTATCATTAGTTCTATAGATAAACTTCCCAACATATTTTTGAGCAGCAAATGTTATTGCTTAGCCAAATGTAAAGTCAGAAGGAGACTGTATTTTAAAATAGAAAGAGAGGTGATTTCAGGACCTTCATATAGGGTAAGATAGTTTAACCTTGTTTGGCTGTTGTTTTAAGCTGCTAGTGTACTTAAGTCTTTAGGTTAAAATGATTCTGCTTGTCAGAAAAATGGGAAAAATGTAAGTGTAAGTCTTCAGGACACAAGTCAGAAATAGAAAGAAAACTACCTGTCTTCAAGTGAGCATTAAGATGTCATGGAATGGTAAATAAGGAGCAAATTCTTGATAATTCTCAGTTTTGCAGTAGAAGGAATTAATAGGAATCATAGAATGGTTTGGGTTGGAAGGGACCTTTAAAGGTCATCTAGTCCAACCCGCCTGCAATGAGCAGGGACATCTTCAATCACATCAGGTTGCTCAGAGCCCTGTCCAACCTGACCTTGAATGTTTTCAGAGATGGTGCATCTACCACCTTTCTGGGCAACCTGTTCTAGTGTGTCACCATCTTCATTATAAAAAAGTGTCTTCCATATATCTTGTCTGGATCTACCCTCTTTTAGTTTAAAAGCCATCACCCCTTGCCCTATCACTACAGGCCCTACTAAAAAGTCTGTCCCCATCTTTCTTATAAGCCCCCTTTATGTTTGAAAGGTTGCAATAAGGCCTCCCCAGAGCCTTCTCCAGGCTGAACAACCGCAACTCTCTCAGCCTCTCTTCATAGGAGAGGTGCTCCAGCCCTCAGATCATCTTTGTGGCATCCTCTGGACCCACTCCAACAGGTCCACGTCCTTCTGATGTTGGGGGCTCCAGAGCTGGATGCAGTACTGGGGTGTGTGTGTGTGTGTGTGTGTGCCTCAGAGTGGAGTAGAGGGGAAGAATCCTCTCCCTCGAGTTGCTGGTCATGCTGCTTGTGATGCAGCCCAGGATACAGCTGGCTTTCTGGGTTGCAAGAGCACACTGCTAGCTCACATCCAGGTTTTCATCTAGCAGTACCCCCAAGTCCTTCTCTGCAGGGCTGCTCTCAATCCCTTCATCCCACAGCCTGCATTGGTACCTGGGGCTGCCCCAACCCAGGTGCAGGACCTTGCACTTGGCTCACGCAGGCCCTCTTCTTGAGCTTATCCATTGTTCTGAAATGTCTTGTAACTGGGACTTGTGGTATCTGATGAGGCACTTTGCGGTCACTGTTTCAGCACACGAGCTCTAATGCTTCAAACAGTAAGCAAAGGGCACATCACTCATCTTTCAGAAACATTCTGGAAAGTTAAACTGAAGGAATTTGCCCAGCTTCCCAGCAAAATTAAATTAGGTCTTTATCTGCTTGTGGTCTACTAATGTGAAAAACGAGCAAAATCACGTGCATCATATTTACTTGTCAACAGGGTTTACAATGCAGAAGAATGTGTGTGGACCACAAAGGAAAAAAAGTGGTCTAAAACCACTTCAGGTAACACATTATGCACATCGTCAAAGACGGGAGTGGTGACAGAAAAGAAAATTCCCTATTTTCTTGAGGGGATCTTGTAAAGGCACATTCAATCTATAGATCACCTTTACCTGCAAAGATCTTTAAAATGTTCTTTTTTTACAATATACTTTTAAAGTGTGTTAGTTAACATTTTTAGAAGTCCTTTTAGTCATATCTAAATGCATCCCAAAGGAATTTAATTCAGACTGCAATTAATTTCTCTCTCCTCTGCATAGCAAGTACAAATGGCATAAAAAGCTCCTACATGAAACATGAAGTATTTTAAAGCCAGCACAGATGTCAGGCAGTCACGATATGAGGCAGAAATCAGCAGAAAATATGACCTATTTGGTCCTATATTCCTCTCTCATTGTTATAAATCAGGAGTAACTCCACTGATCTCTGCCTTATTATACTGATGAAAATGAGGTGTAAGCAGAGAATAAGTTCCTTGATTAATCACAGGAAGTTTTTTCTGTCTGAAATACTTAGTTGTCTTCAGCGTGATGGTTTCCTCAATGTATTAATTTGGCTTGCATTGGTCATGCCGTTTTGGGTCATGTCTCACAAGCTGGCTTTTAACAGCAATATTCATTATATTGCAGACATAAAAGGTTTGCTGTGCATTTCTGTATGTTTGTAAGAGAAGCAAAAGTTACTTCATGCCACAGCAGCAGCAGGATTCATAGCGTGAAGGCTAAATGAGTTTTAATGGGTACTTGTCATTTGCTCCAAGCTGTAACAAAAACTCTTGAGAACAAAGCAAAATAGGTGGAGAAATGTAGTGCTACAATCCATAGTGCTACATTACTGACATTTAATGTAACAGCGTTTTCCTAATGCTATTTCCTAAATATTACTGCTGTTCTAAATATTAACTCTTACATGGCCTGTCTCCACTTTCGTATTAATGGCAATACATTGTATTGAGTTAGATGCTCTATTAATGCTTACTGCTTAGAACAATTCTGCAAAACATTGTTGGACTTCTGCTATCCCTTATGAGAAGAGACACACACATTGCTGAGAGACCCATTGTGCAAGGTCCTGCACATGGGTTGGGGCAATCTCAAGCACAAAGACAGGCTGAGTGGAGAATGGAGCAAAAGCAGCCCTGAGGAGGACTTGGGGGTGTTGGCTGATGAGAAGCTCAACATGACCCGGCAACGTGCGCTTGTAGCCCAGAAAGCCAACCGTATCCTGAGCTGCATCAAAAGCAGCGTGACCAGCAGGTCAAGGGAGGGGGATTCTGCCTCTCTACTCCGCTCTCCTGAGACCCCCCCCTGCAGTACTGCCTTCAGCTCTGGGATCCTCAGCACAGGAAAGACATGGACCTGTTGGATCAGGTCCAGAGGAGGCCACAAAGATGATCAGAGGGCTGGAGCACCTCTTCCATGAAGAGAGGCTGAGGGAATTGTTGTTCTTCAGCCTGGAGAAGAGAAGGCTCTGGGGAGACCTTAGAGCAGCCTTCCAGTACCCAAAAGGGGCCATAAGAAAGCTGGGGAGGGCATGGAGTGATAGGACAAGTGGCAATAGCTTTAAACTGGAAGAGGAAAGATTTACATTAGATATCAGGAAGAAATTCTTCACTGTAGGGGTGGTGAGGCACTGGAACAGGCTGCCCAGAGCAGTTGTGGATAACCCAACCCCCGAAATGGTCAAGTCCAGGCTGGATGAGGCTTTGAGCAACCTGGATGAGGCTTTGAGCAACCCGGTCTAGTGGAAAGCGTCTCTGCCCATGGAAGGGGGGTTGGAACGAGATGATCTTTAAGGTCCCTTCCAAGCCAAACCATTCTATGATTCTGTGATTTTTGACCAGGCAATTAGCAGGTCTTTTGAGATTCCCTGTGCATGTCAAACCATATGATCCTGACAACACCATTCAATCTGCATTTAGCAAATGCTACCTGATTGCATAAGCTACGAAGACATGGAAATTCTCCACTAATATCTAGAAAAATCTCACTTACGTTGGCATATAAACAAAGGTAGAGTTTGGCTATATTTTGACCATAAAGACAGCTACCTCTAGTGTGAAATACAAAAGCTATTTAGCAGCTATTTAATGCACATACAAATGTAAACACTGGCCTATTTACTTCAAGGTATGTTTCATTTTGAAGAATTAAGGAACACTGTATTAAAATATATAGAGAAAAGAATGGATGTTGTTCATGAGGGAAACTCACCAAGTTAGACCAATAAGGCCAGGGCTCCTCTAAGCAATGTAACCATTTGTTGTCTCCTTTACACTCTTGCTAGAGAGACAAGAGAATTGGGTTTCACTCACATCCGATGGTAAAAGAAGAATGTTTTAGAAATATGGCCACTCCTGCATAAACTCCTAGTGAGAAGCCTTGGCCTCAACTCATGTTTAATCCATTGCTGCATTTCTTGGGCCATAACTGATCTCAATGCAAAGCAAAAGGAAACACCATCAGTCCGGGAGGAAGTACTCCACCCCATTTGGAGTGGTACAGATGACTACAAAAGATGAGGCACACGAATATCAGGGCCCTTCATTTCCATTATTTGTACAAAACATTGTATTTTATTTCAGTTTTGTAACTTTAGCAAGCCTGTCACCAGGAGATTTGGCTGACACAGACACACTCACACAGGTACCTGAAGACCGTCTCAGTGAACCTATGTTCTTACTGTTGACTCCCTTCCACACATTACACATACAAACATAACATTCATCCTAAGAAGTTCTTCAATCCCAAATTCTCAGGTTAAGCTTTCTTTCTGACAGTTTAAGAACAAAACCAGCAAGGAACTGTCTGTGCCTTCTCCACTTGTTTCCAGGACAGAGACCTAACACAAGATACATACAGTCTGTAGAAAACATCTCCAGCTGCTGAACTGAAGGGTTTAAATAGCAACAAGTGGAAAGAACCATCTGCACCTAAAGCCTCAGGCCCCACTTTAAAGGTTTTCTGTGCAATCAAAAAACCCTGTTGTTCCACTACTAATCAAAACTGCCTAATCAAAGACAACAAATATCATGAGAACTGGAAACTTTGAGCCTACAAAATGGGGCTATTAAGAAATACTGTAAGGCCCTTGAATACCTCAGAGAAAAAGTGCTATAAATTTGCTCTTGCTAGTGTATCTCATTTACAGTAGGTAGCTGAGACAGTCCTAAGATTTAAAAACTTACAGAACATAAGTTTAAGACAAGAAACTATTAAACAGGCAGAAAATGCAGAATCAGCTTGAACACAGTAACAATGGGAAAGTACACACTGCTCTGTCTTTTCCACCTGAAAAAATATCAAACTCTCATATCAAATGTCTACAAGTGCAATGTGTTTAATGTTTTCAAGATAGGCAGATGCTCGCTAGGAAAACCAATCTATCTATAAAAAGTATTTGTCATGTTACACCCCACTGTGTTTTAGATAAATTAGTGTGCCAACAAAAGCAATTTGCAGTCTTTAAGCCTGGAGCACCCTTTGTGCCTGGCTGCTCCACTGACTCGGATGACCCTTTGTCCTGGTTTCGGCTGGGATAGAGTTAATTTTCTTCCTAGTAGCTGGTACAGTGCTGTGTTTTGGATTTAGTATGAAAATAATTTTGATAACACACTGATGTTCTAGTTGTTGCGAAGTAGTGCTTACACCAAGTCAAGGATTTTTCAGCTTCTCATGCTCTGCCCGTGAGAAGGCTAGAGATCCACAAGAGGCTGGGAGGAGGCCCAGCCAGGACAGCTGACCCAAACTGGTCAAAAGGATATTCCATACCATATGACATCATGGCTCAGGGACCAACTGGACATCAGTCAGTGGGTGGTGAGCAATTGCACTGTGCATCACTTGTTTTATATATTATCATTATTATTATTTTCTGTTCCTCTGCTGTCCTATTAAACTGTCTTTATCTCAACCCACGAGGTTTGCTACACACACACCCCCACCCCATTTTCTTCCCCTTCCCACTGGGGAATCAGGGACAAGTGAGCAAATGGCTGTGTGGTGCTTAGTTGCCAACTGGGGTTAAACCACAACACGCTTCTACACCAAATGCTGAGTTACAGTATAAAATCCTCACGCAAGCTCCAAGCCAACCTTCAGAGCGCATATTCCAGATAGATTCAAGGACATAGGCTGTATCTTTATCTGTGGAAGGTAAGATACACCTGGGTATTTCTCCCTTGTTTTGTACTGAAGTGTTTGAACAAGTATAGACCTTAAGCCTTAGGAAACAAAAGTCAGTTATCTATTTTGAGACCACGTAGAACACAGACAAGCATGTGAACTAAACAAAGGAATGTTGTTAGAGCCTCAAGGATGTACTGTCTCTTTTAGAGTTAGGAATAAGCTCCAGGTTTGGAAAGCTGTTTAGGTGCTGTTACCACAAAAAGAAGAAAAAAAGCCAAACCTCTTGAACTCCCTACACCACTCCAGTGATAAAACTCTGACTAGCCAAATTAATACATAGTAGAGAAACAGGAGCACACAACATAGCAGCTGTCATAGCATAGAACTCCTTGTTTCTATATGAAAAAAAAGGCCCTTCAGTAATATCTGATTTAAAATTTTCCATCAGGTTTTCAGTTTTAAGTTACCTAAGCAGTAGAAACGTAATACCTTGGCATTACTCACTCTGAGTGGCACTTTATAATGATCTCATCAATACTGAGATTTTCTGTGACTCCAGGTAGAAAGCTTTCTACCGGATCGTGTCCCAGTGCACCTACCACCAGATGCTGCTACCCTGATGACTCCTATCCTCACTTCTTTTGTGAATAAAATCCAATATGCAAAGTTTGATTTTACAGCAATTTTCTCTGAATCTGCAGATTACAAAGTACAGCTGAGAACGTGCAAATTGTTATCCTTGAAAAACACTGCCTGATGCTTTGTGTACACCCACATGATGCATCACCAATAATGACAGGTTGGATTAGGGTTTTTTTTTGTAGTGCAGTGAAAGGTCTTTCTGAAGTTCATTTTGTATGCCTGCAGTCATTGTGTACTGTATGAAAACTTCTCGAAAGATTAAGTCCATACTAACATAACAGTCATAGAAAATTCAGGAAAGTACAGCTAAAAAGTCAACACATATGGGTAGGGGATTAAATAAATTTGTAAAGATTTTTTTCTAAAAACTCGTAATTTGGAATTGTGTCAACAAACTGCACATATTATTTTGTATTAGTAGGAAAGAAAAGAGGAACGGAAAGGGAGCAAAGACTTCGGGAAAAATTACTTTCCTTTAAAAAACTACAAAAAAATTAATAATGTCAAATGTTGCAAAAGAGAACTACAAAGGTTAAATGTCTACTCCCCTAGAACAGAATATCTAGCCTGAGAAGTTTTAAATCGCATGTTATATTGACTGAAGAATTAATGTCTTGGCTTGGGCTCCAATGGGCTGGCTCTGTAGTAGATTCTCCTGCGTTACACATTTTGCAAATAACATTTTATAGAGACAAAATCTCCTGGAAATATAACAGTAGAACATGACAACTCAAAAGCAATAATGGAATGAATTGGGAAGGCAGAGCAATCTCATCTTTTAAGAAGCTAACACAGGTTACAATGCTTTGTTTAAATGTACATCATTGCATTGTATTACAACAGCACACAGAGGTGCATTCCTGGTCACCTCTCCATATTCTTTATGCAATAGCATAGAAAACACCTATTATTTAATGATTAAATTAAAAATTCAAGTGTGTAAACTGTTCCTCAATGTATTTTTCACTCATTTTTACATTTTCAAATACTACGTAAGGCTGACCACCATAATGGGAAGGACCCTTAAAAACAAAACCAAAGACCAAGACAGTAATTTTAAGTGTTTTCATGGAACTGGGAAAAGAGTTTTTTCCCCTGGAACAACAACTGGTGGCCATCACTTAAGAAGGTCCTTGGTTATGTTTTTAAATAAAGGTTAAAGTCAGAATAACTAACAGTCAGGAAAAATGACTAATCTGGACAGCTAGTTTATGAAGATTATATGAAGGCTGTTTTAACTAAACTGTCACTAAAAATGTGTGTCAAATTAACCAAACTCCAAAAAGAAAGGTTCAGATGAAATAATTTTTTTCCAGCCTTCTAGTCTAATATTGCTCCTCTAGCATCTAAAATACAGCTGTCATTCAGTTGATTTCCTCTGTTCCACAAACAGTTTAACAGTGAAACACATCACCCATATAACTCTGTTTTGGGTAAACAGATTGAAAAATACCAGGCTTTCCTAACTTCTCTCTCCTGGCTGCTATTATTTTTGTACTGACACAGCAACCTGATATAAACCTCACCCCTCTGATATAAAAGCAAAACCATCCTCTGCCTCCCTCATGATAACGGAAGGGCACATCTTGCCTCACTTGAGAGTTCAGAGAAATTTCTATGGCTTTCAGATATTACTCACTACAGAATCATTACAGAAAGCTGCATCACCAGCTCAGCAGAAATATAGGAGAGAAAAAACATTCAAAGAAATCTCACCCCCCTGCCAGGCTCCTTTAATGCAGGTTTAAGCCCTACATCCCCTCCCACTCCTGACATCCCCAGCTCCAGTCAATGAGATTACTTGTACAGAGGAAGCAGGAAGGTAATCCAGCAAAGTTCTGGAACTAGAGGAAAGGTCCATTCAGAGCAGTTTGGGAAGGGCAACCCTCTGCTCCCCGGGAAGCCATCCTGCAATTTTGTGACAAATTGCTGGAGTTCTCCAGGGTCTGACACTGTCTTCACCAAGGAAACACTGGTCATCGTGAGTCAGTTTGACATCATCCCTGTCCAGCCTTAGACAGTAATGCTCATCACATTGGCACACCAGGCAGATCAGGATGCCTGATGCCTAACGATTTGGGAGCTGGTTTAGTTTGTCTGAATAGGCACCTCCACTGGAAATGGGATGGGGAACTTTCCCAAGTCCAACTTCTGAAAGCTTTTTCTCCTGATTGCCCTAGTGTCCCATGTGGTATGCTTCACAGTCATGTTGTCATGAAAACAAACATCATCTCACATAAGTGATAGTCAACAGAGGTCATGGCATTGCCTAGAACAAGATCAGTACAATAGCTAGGTGGTTGTCTCTCATTTGCCTACATACTCCTTCATCTGTCCCTCAGCGGGGCAGGTCTCTCCTCAAAGGCCAGAAGCTGTGATTCTCTCTCCTGGCACCTCCCATTCATGGCTGCTTGAAGAGATTTTCCTGGAAATGCTCCATTTCCTTTCCAGCAGCAGATGCTGCAGTCACCTTAAAATAAAGATTTAGCAGCCAGTAACCCAGGATTATCAGCAACAAGTGATCAGTACAAGCCTGTGAAAGGCACAGGAGGTATCATGGAAAAGATGGTACAGAACTGTCCCAGAAGCACCCCAAATTCTTCCCTTCTAGCAGGCTCAGCAGAGGTGTCACATCCAACACATTACTACCATTGGCAGTAACAACTGAAATGAACCATCAGTAAAAAGAAAAATATAGAAAAAAACCCACACAGAATCAAGAATACAGAAATTTTCCCATAGCAAAGTAGCTGCTCTAATTATTTAGCAGCAATTAACAAGAAAAGGAGCTTAATTTCATGTTCCTAGACCAGCTGTCATGCTTTTGCAAAAGAATTATAGATGTTTTTGATAGGTTTCTCTTATTTGTAGACAGGTCTGTGCTAGACATTTCAGATCAGCAATTATCATCTAATTGTGCAAGTCAAAGATTTGGGGAATCAGTGCCTAGGATATTGTGCCTTAGCAACAGTGGAAACTGCAATTATGGAAAACACCCAGGTAGCTCCAGGTGCCATTTTCCTTCCAGAACTCCTGAATGTGAGTTATCCTCCAGTAATTTCCAAGGTAAGTCAGGAGATCCTGATTTTCAAAATCATTCAACTCAGATGAGATGAGATTCTCCTGCAATCTTAAATCTACTCTGGGTAATTCCTTTGGATAAGGATCATTGGCTTTGGTACTGCAAACCTGTGATTAATTTAGGTTTATGAATAATCCCATTAAATTCAGCCTTCTCTTGTACATTTGCAGAAGTGCTGCTGTGTGCACAAGTTCATTATGAAAGGTAGATTTGCTATGTGTTGCACATTGGAAAGCAAAAGGGAAATGTGTATGGAAACAGGCCAATTTTAATTAGGAGATCAAGAGATGGATCTCAGGTATATATATATATGATCTTCAAGTGACACTGATGAAAGTGTGTTTCATGTATATGATGATGTTTAAAAATAATTTACACACATTTGGTTTGGACCAACAGTCTTGTTTTTCTCCCTGAAAGGCTGAACTCCACACTTTTACATGCTTACCCCTACATTCTCAGAAATACCTAAAATTCGTGCTGCATTTTCGCAACTTCTTACTCCAATCCTAACTGCCTGTTCAGCTCACGTTGTTCGAGCAGTAACAGAAACACAGGGCTGTCTAATGCACAAAGCCTACTGTTGTTCTATTTATTGGAACTCCAAAGGGAATCCCTTAGGCATGTGAAGATGCAAAAGGAGTAGGAAAAGGTCGCTTAAAATAACAATCTTATTTTAAACATGGATTAGAGATTGCACTGTCTTTCCTAAGAGCAAAGCAAGGCATGCAGTGACAGACTCTGTCCACATACTTTGGGAATGCAGTCATATGGGTTAAGAGGCACAAAATCACCCAAGAAACACATTAACGCTAGCATAAACAAATGGATGTTTAAATTAGAATGAGGCCTCCATAATGGCTTTGCCTTGTTATTTTGAGGACTGATGAGGGACTTCACACATCCCGTTTGTAACAGTCACCTTCTCCTTTCTCCTTGTTAGGAACTGTTCTGCATCCATGGAGTTGAAAGGGTTTATGTCTTATAAAAACAACTGACAAACTGTATTTCATGAGGACTGTGCAGTCTAAACACAAGTGTTTGTAGCTACATTTCCATGGTAACAGCAAAAAAATTGGTTATATTTTTCTTAGAGTTTGCTGTCCATTCTTCCTTAAACTATCTGACATAGGTGTTTATTGCTTTTCATCAGTGCAGTACTGCAGAAATATTTTTAGCTCTGCTAATTCAATTTCATATTTAAATCAATCTGAAAATGAGTTAACTTTCAGTCTGCCAAAGGATGTCAGGCAAAGCTTTCACTGATTTGATTTTGCTTTGGCTTGTGATGATGGAAAGATTATACCATCTAACAAGGAAATGTGTCCCAAAGTTCTAGAAGAATTTAATTATTTCACTTTAGTTTCATTATTACCCTTTTGAATTTGATATAAAATGCTGCTGTTAGTGCAAGCCTCCACAGTTCCACAGTCTCATCAGAAGTCTGAATAATAACATAATTATATATTCAAAGGATATCAAAGCAGATTGAGAAAGTTAAGTATACAAGTCCTGCAACATTGCAGGAGGCAGGCATAAATTATTATATTTTACAGTGAGGCAGAGATTAGTGATGGCTGAGTATTTAGATGTTCATTCATAAATCCAGTTAAAGTCACTAGAAATTGGTTAACTTCAGACTCATAAACAGCCTGCCTCCTGATACATAGAATAAGTCTGGCAGAAATGAAGCTCCAAGTTCAGCATTTCTTAATTCCCAGATGCCTTCTATAGCTATTAGAGTACACGTCAACATTTTTTGATAATATAAATTAAGCAGCCTATTGTGGCCAAACACATTGGCAGAGTCTTCAACCACAGCTGCTTTAAGAGCAGACACTGTACTGCAGCTAGATGCAGGAGCAATGTTGTCTCCAGTTTCATCCTGAGGCCTGTTGCCTCTCAAAAAGAATAACTGATAAAAAGGATTAAGTTCTTTTGATAGCAACAAATTCTGGGCTGCTAACACCAGAGACAAGCTTCTTGGTTCATACTCAGGATAGGTAAGGAGACAGAATGACAGCACAAAAACTTCCTGATGTCCACCCAAAGTGCCTGGGCAGTGCTCTGAATAGATGATTTCTGCAGGGCAGTTTCATTTCTGTGCCTACTTATTCTCAATAGCAATATTCTGTAGCTGCCAGCAAAAATTTAATGGTGTCTTTGAGGGACATTTTTTCCTTGACACTGAACCATTCCAATGCTAGTTGTGGGTTTTTTTTTTTTTTAAACTTGGAATATTTCCATTTACGTTAATGTTTTATCCACAGTTCCAGGTTCAGTGGCAAAGCAGGGATGTCCATTACCATTTGAAGGGGAGCTCCCCTCAGAGCTTTTTTTCTCCCCAATTGATCCAGCCAGAAACATTTATGCAACACTAAAGCTTGACAGTCAGGCAGAAGTAAGTATAAATATAAGGAACAATCATTCTGAAGTTGTAGTGTGACTTCAACTACTGCTCATAAGTTTTGAGTACAGAAGATTTTGTTAATATGGATTAAGGAAGCTTCACACATTTAAAACAATAGGATTCTTAAAGATAAGGCCAGGGAAACAATCTTTTGCCTGCTAATAACTCCTTGTCTCGCAACACTAGGATTTATGTCCCTGCATGCTGCCTTAGCACTCTTAATGAATAGCTCTTCTGGGAAGTGGGAAAATGCTATTGTCTCCTACACAAAGAGGAAAGATACTAGGTAGAGTCATTTGCCCAGATTCATATAGGCAGCCTGTGACTAACCTAGGAATTATATTCTGTTCAGTGCCTTATCCATTAAAGCTTATTCATCAAGGGAGGAGTTTGATACCAATTGCAGAACGCAGTTCTGTTTTCAAGTACAGAAAGACTGTACTGGATTAGGAGCAGGATTTGACCCTCAACCATGAAAACAGTGATTTCTCAAATATAATTAACTTGGACTTTAATTCTGATTTGAAGAATTAACTTTTAGATTCTTACATCAGTATTGTACTCCCTTATACTTCCACCATAGTTATTTCATTGGACTAAATCTCATGATCTTTCACTATGTAATTAATCATAATTCCCCAAAATGCCAGGGAAACCAACTGTAATTTATGTGAAAACAGTCAGAATAAAAACCCCAGCCTCTGGCCCAATGAGGACAGAAGGAGATTATGGGCTAAAAGTGCTGCACAGGGCCCTCTGAAGGAAGGGTGAGCACAGAAAGCAGTTAGGGCACTCCTGCAGCAAGGCAGGTCTGGCAGCAGCACTGTTACTAAGCAAATCTGTGCTTTAAATACTGCTTCATGTCCTCCTAAACTTGATCCCAGAATCAGACCGTAAACACACACTATTGAAAAAGAATATTGAGCCAAATGTTGAGTTGGGTAGACATACAGTACAGATCCTATTGCCTACACTATTTCATCTTGGATTTTTTGGATGTCCTTACTTTGATGCTACTGTCCCACTTTTCAAAAGGGATGTAACAGAAGAGTTTACTGATGTTTCAGTGATGTAGGAATATATGGTCCTAGATATCCATATAATGGGCCCTGGGACTTCCATGTATTAGAAAGGCCTGCAAGCTGCCATCTGGGATGCTGAAGTCTATTTTCTGTCAGTGATAACACATTTTGCCTTTAGGCTTTATATTTTTCTCTGGAATATATAAAGCTGAGAATAGTGCATGCAATGAAGTCCTATTTGAAGATCTCTATAGACAAACTCTCATTTGAAATACTGTCATTTGAAATATGATCAATACTCAGAGAAACTTAGAAATAGAAAACAGTTTTAGCTCTGTCTTCGTAGTCCAGGTCATGGCAGAAATTCTCAGCTTCTGGACAAGACTGACTACTTAGCTTGTTTTGAAGTATTGTTTCCAAACTAGATAGGCTAACAGTTCAAACGTTTAGAGTATCTACCAGCACAGTCCATATGCTGCACAAAGTAGCATAAGAGTTAATTTTTATGCCTCACCCTAGCTGAAGACACAGTTAGCAGAGGGGGAAAAGGAGGAATTTTTTTTAAAACACACTAGCTGTCCATTATTGTATTCTCCTCTCCTCTTCTTGTTTCCATTAGTTCTGCTAGTATAACACTAGGCTTTGTGCAATCTATAAAAATCCTTATTGAAAAGTTCTATGTAGCTTGTGTTATAAGTAGCCTGTGCAGCTCAACGTAGAACTTTAACAATCTTAGCTCCTTTCAGTCCTACACATCCTTATACTTTTTCCAAATATTTTTAGTACTAAAAGTGAGTTGAATGTTACATCTATACTGCAGATCATAGCAGAATTTTTATAAGAATGGAAATATTCATGCCAAATTCTACTAAGATTAAAAATGAATTTTTTTTTCAATTTGAACTGTATCAGCGTGAGATTCTTGCTGGGAACACTGACAGGCTGCTGTACAGTGATCCACTCCTGCTGATGACAGTGATGGATAAGAATGACAACTTGCCAGTATTCACCCAGGAGTATTATTAGAGAGCACTCAAGGAGAATACAGCCAAACATGAGGATGGTTCTTACGCAGTAACACAGGCTGTAAAATTATGATGAGTCCACCACAGCTCTAAGAACAATAGTTTACCTAGGACTCAGCTGTACAATCTTTTCTTCAGTGAGAACCTTACCTTAGTAGGTGCTAAATGAAAGCAATTGGTTCATTCCTTTTTTTGCACGGGACTTGCAAGTGCACTTGAAAGATTCATAGATTTTAAGTCTACAAGAGGAACAATCATTCATGAAGTAACAATAAACTTCTCAGGAAAAGCTTAGGGATCAGCAAGGGGGAAAAAAAAAAATTACTAAAAGGCATGAAAGCCCTCATTAATCTAATTGGAGGTGAATCTATGATACCTGAACCTTCACTATTTATTTCTCATGTCCTTCTGCTTTAACATCTTGTTTTATTTGTATTTCTGCAAAGATAAATGAATTGTCGCATTCTTTATATAATGTATATTACATAAAAATTGTCTGAAATCACTGAAATTAAAAATGATTGAACGTAATTCTAAACAACTTCCCCCCTGCCCCGAGTGGTGATCAAAGCATATATATATATGTAAATTTTATATATATATATAAATAATTAAAACCACCTTTTTAACTGCTTATTTATGGTTTGGTGTTTTTTTTTTTTAAATTCACTCTTAACTCATTATTTTTACTGTTTTCAGGAAGTGAGATTATCACAGTAAAAGCAGAGAATATTAATGACCGAAAGATTAGTAATTTTAAAATTGCTTATGAGATACTGAGCCAGAAGCCTCAGGTATCAAATGGCTTTTCATTTCATATTGGCAAAGAAATTCAAATGATAAGCAAAGAAATTGGAGTGATAACCTTGCAGGATTACAATTTGAACACCAATGCTGTGAAGCATTACTGGTCTCCTTGCTCAAGCAGCAGCCCTTTAGAGTGGCTTTGAGTATGGTAGGTTTTCCATAGTCCATAGGAAAGAGTAACTGCTAACTTCATGTTCGTTACACTGGCCATTACCATGATTCACGAGGATGATGCAGTGATTCCCCTGTGACACGGTACTGCTGCAGCTCCAATGACATGAGTATTTCTATAGGAACTTTATAAATACCAGTGGCACTCAGTCTGAAGTGACCAGTCTGGCATATAGATCCATTTTACATGAATATCCACATACATATACTCACAATACTGATTATTTTACAATTAAGACTCCTACAGAACATCACTTACTGGGCAGATCACTCAAACTTTGTTATCCCGACTTATCTTGTAATCAGATTTCAAACACAGATCGTGAATCCTAAAAGGAGATTATCTCTTCTCAAACCTGCAACATCACAGACCCTGCAGCAGACAGCCAGGACAGTGTCCTGTTAAAGCATGTCTGCTTCTGCCTCAAATATTTACTTTGGGACAAGAAGCCTTGAAAATTCAGACGCGTTTCCTTGCCAGATCTCAGCAGCTCTTAAATGTTTTAATTAATATGGTGAACATAAACAACTCTCCCACCTTCTCAAAGGTATACTCTATTCTATTGTTACTAAATTCCTGCCCCTTAACAGCAGCATATTGCTTACTATAGTGGTATATTAGTGACTGGGAAGCATTCTCTAGTTGCAAAGACTTTCTCAGAAGCATCACCCACTAAGTGATTATCATTGCAGCCCTACACTTCTCTCCTGTCTGTTCTGTAAATGAAGGAAGCCCAGACATAGTTGAACACTCCATTAAACTGGGAAAAACATAGGGACACAAATTAATAATGTGTTTATCAGCAATGAATAACAAGCCAATATTTTAATGAGTTGATTGGGACATACCTCCTTTGGCCAGTGCATGGGTAGTTGTCTTACCTGTACAGAGGCATGATTTGTGCATGTGACTGAACACATACACATATGTCTACTTTTGCAGCTTTAAACATATATCGGAGTAAATATCTTTTTTTGGCTAGCAGTACATGTATTTGCTACTTTGGGGGATGTGTGTGAACCACATATGTAGGTATGCATGAAGATTTTCTGACTCTTGCATAGGCTTGTATTTGATGAACAGTCAAGAATCTGTTTGTATAGGTTGTTCACTCAGTCACTGAGTTACAGAATGGCTAACCATTTCAAAAATGTTAAAAAAATCAGAATGAAGGCTCTTGGATCATGAAATTATTCTAAATACCACATGCATAGACAGACACATTCACACACAAATCGTGCAAGGGAGAAGGGGAGAAGGGTTGCCTTTTGTTTTTAAAACCTCTGCATTTCAATCAATTTCTACCCTGTCTCCAGGAACTAAAGCTATAATCAAAGTACCAGTTTTCAGAAGATTTGCAGTAACAGCACAAGCATTGGGCATACTAACTTGGGTGTCTACACACCTGTAAGATCTCTTCAAAATACCAAGTAACTCTTGAAGCTTTTGCAGGAGGTTAGAGTTTTGACCTACTCTTCCAGGTTTGACAAGGTCTCCTTTCCTTGGTGCAACATTGGTTTTTGAAGATGTGGCTTGCTTAGGTTAGAAAAATGTTCTGATGAACCGAGAATAATTTCAATAAGATTGACAGCTTTTTGTTGCAATCTCAATATTTCTCTGTTTTTAGAATAGTAAGTGAGGGCTTAAGGCCAAGATAAACACAGCACAAAACATAGAAGTGATTCCAAGCATCCTTGATAACTATCTGGCCTGTTAAGATCTTGTCATTCTTATTATAGAAGGTGCAATGTTTGATCTCGGAGGGGACAGATTAACACACCAGACTTGGAAACTTTACTCTAATAGCTAGCTGTCAAAGGAGTGCTGACATCTTAGAGAATTGCACTCTGGAATATTGAGTAATGTTCAGTTACTCAGAAGCTTCATCACTTCCATATGTAGACAGCTATGACAAAGGTTAAGGGTAGACCTAACTTTTTTTTTCCCCCCACTAAAGTCAGTGATAAAATTTTTATTAATTTCACTAGGGGAAGAATCAGGCTAATTGTAGTCTGATACTCTGTCAAAGATTAGTTCATTGTTTTGAAGTCTAATTACACTTGCATAAACCGTGCTGGAAAGGAGAAATCGATGAATTGCATGGTATATTTAGTCTCAGATACAGAGCATTAGTTTTTCTATTAAATACTTTTGTCACCTCTTCTTCTCCCTACTCTGCTTCCCCTCCCCCCCCTTAATTCACTTGGTCAATTTAGTCTAAATTGTGATTCTAGAATTGCTAAGACATGGATAATAACTGTACCCACTGATAAAGCTCACAGTACAGCTGGACTTTGACTGCTTGAGTTCCCAGATGTTACAATAACACTGCCAAAAGAATATAATATTAAATTAACCAATTCTAAATAAAGTGGCAGAAAAAATGTCTATTAGGCACTGTGTATAAACACTATAGCAATTATCATAGATTGTACCAATTTCTTTCCTGCTACTATAGCTAGAAGTAACATATTTCAAGATATAAAGCAGAAGCATAGTAAAAGCTACTATTTTTATAACCTTTTCCAATGTGAAACAGACAACTCCTTTTTCATAAGGATACAGAAGCAGGTATACTGAAAACATCTGAACAACAGATAAAGGTATGATAATCAGGTTCATTCACTTCTCTGAAGATGGAACCTTCAAAAGTCTAAACAACTCACAGACCGGCACTGTGAGCATCTGGTCTGCAAAGGTACCACAGGATTTTAGCTGGGGAAGAAATAATTTGAAGCTTGTGAGCTAATAGGTTAAAATTGGCTCAAATTAAGATGCTACAACACACTATAATCCCAATTTTAATTCAGCCAGTAGCTGTTTACATATTTGGGTAGAGTCCCTTAAACTTGTGTTGTGATACATAAGCTACACTAGTGTCACAAAGTTGACATTTTTGGCTAGGATAATTCCCAGGTCAAGATGTCTAGCAGAAGACATTTAACAGTATCAGCTAAATTCTACATTTAAATATCTGGGCTAGATAGTAAGTTCCATTAAAAAAAGATATTAGAAAGTTCCATAAAAAACCCAATCCAGAGTAACTACAAATTTTGTAGAGCAATTCTGGATTTCCCTTGGAACTGAAAACAGAATCTCCTTATTTGTGTTTTCACCTCAGACATTAGACTAATTCAACTAATAAATACTAGATACTGGTAGGTCCTAATACTAACTGTAGAGCTAGAAATACTATTTCTAACAACAGATGACAGATGCATGGAAAAGTAATAGGAACATCTGCATGATTTATTTTTTAATTACTTTTTTATTCAGTCAAGTCTGTCCCTAGTTTGCTCTTGGTGTGGTACCATATGACAAGGTAAGTGTTATTAGCACTGAATTGCCTGAACAGGATGGAATATAATGAACTAAATTATATTCCCAGATATTTATCAGTCTATGGACTAATCTTGTATAGCACTCTCACCTTTTTGTAATACAAGGTCTAACAAGGATTATTTAGAAGCCGTCCAGTCTGACCCATAAATCCAAAGGTCTTATCTTCTGAACATTTAAGGTAACTAGGGTTTGTGAAAATACCTTAATGGCAATTCCAAGCCTTGCTTTCACTGCTATAAATGTTTTTTGTTTTGTTTTGTTTTTTTCCTGACTGTAGGGCAAAGTACACAAGCCTTTCTGAGGTAAAAACAAACCAACCACAATGGAGAACTGGCACTTTAGTCTTACTGCAAAGTAAATTAACCAGGGTTACCACTATGCCCTCACCTAGGGTCTACTGTATTAAGTTTACCTCTCCATACAAGTAACCTTTAATATTATCTGTTTCCTGTTTAGCTCACATATAATTACCTTACAATAAAGATCACAAAGTTATAGGTGTGAAATCAAAGTCCTAGAGATTTTTTTTACCTGTCCTGTGATTTAAAAAGGATATTTGCCATGTCTACTGTCTCATGAGGAATATCTGAGAAACAAATTCTAAAAAGTGATATTACTTATGTTCCTTTTCCCATAGTTTTCTACCCAAGATGAGGATCAACAAAAAAACAAAGCAAACAGACAGTAGCCTATTGCCAAAAAAGCAGGTAGCAGAACTCTACTCAGACTTTCCC
>NW_009603201.1:39152-108504 GCF_000690535.1 Cariama cristata
TTTCCCTACCAATTCTTCTGCAATTAATTATTTACTGAAGTATTTCCCTCCTCTTACTATCACAGTACAAGTAGCAGTTTCACTAATTATTTGTAACAGAGGAGCACGTAGGAATTCACTCCTCAGACAGGACATTATTAGACTAATACCCTGCAAAGACAAAATTGGACAAAATCTCCCTATTTCATACAACTTACTGTACCAGTACTTCTGCTTTAGTAGGGTAAATCAGTTACCATCTCTATATTGTAAAAATCTATCCAGTGATAAGAACTGGATGAAGCTCCAGGTTGGAACTCTGTGTTTACTCACAGTACTTACCACTTGCCTACTTATCACTGTCAGCTGAAATCACAGGCAACCATTATCACTTTCCATGGAGCTGAAACAGTATTAAAATGAAAGAAAAATAATATCTCAGTTTGTTGTAATCTAGTTTCCAGCTAACTCCTCTATTCTATGAAAAACAGACACTTCCCTCTTTTCCTGTCTGGAAAAGCTCAGCACAATACGATAGAAAGCTACAGAAGAAAAAAGGAGATACAAACACTTTTAAAAATTGGAATTAAGTTATCTCCTTCCTAAAATATAGCTCCTGGAAATTATTGTTTAGTTTTTCCTCGACTTTAACCAAGCAATTTGGCTGTAATTGAAGTGGCCAGTGACACTACAAAATAAGTAACAATGAAGTCATTGCACTTGTAAAAATAACATGAATTACTTCTACAATCATCTCCGCTAGTAGAAGATGCAGCTGTCAAGACCTGGTGTTACAGTCCTTATGCTAACCTCCTCTCTAGTGGGAATCCTACTTGGTAAGGGATATGAAATGAGTTAGAGACACCCATTTTTCTTCAGGTTTAAGATGCAACAATAGAAGTCATTAAAAACACAGTGTGGATTTTGTCCTGGGACCATATGAGTCACTAATAAAGGCAGTGAAAAAAAGACATCTTTTAGTAATTGTATAATGCAGTACATCCTTATTGGTTTACTTTTATGTAAAGCCAGCCTTACCTTTCTGCTGACGTCAATGAAAGGGTAAAACCTGGCCTTTTTAGTGTCATCAATGAAAGTGCTAATACTCTTAAGCAGACAGCCATGTAAGTGATAATATCCTTTCAGTGAGGTCAGCTAGAACAGTAGGTTTTTAGTCATTGCATGTCACTTAAGGTAATCTTAGCTTCTGACAAGAGTGGCATAAGGTAAAACAGAATATTCAAAACTAGGTACCCAGCAAGTTCTTAGTCAATAAGCTAATACATACAGGCTTGAACAAGGCTGGCCATTATCAGCAAACATCAATTTTATTACAAACTCTGTCCAAAGCAGAAGTGGAAGATGTTAATTCAGAATTGGGATTTAAAATGATTTGTTTAAATGTAGAAAGTTCAAATAGTGTTTTATCCAATTTTCACATTATGAAAGTAAGGAGTCTGGTATTGCCATCTAAAAAGACATTTTGTTCATAGTACATAATACAACCTATTGCATCCCAGCAAAGACTCCAGAAAATACTCTCAAGTGAAACAAGAAATGTGGCAACATTATATTTAAGGGATATGTGTTGAACTCTGAAAGCGTTGTGGGGAAAAAATGTAAACCTGTTTTTATCTGGTGGTTCTGCTTCCTCAGGAGCCAGTACTCTTCAAAGTCCTCAGAAATGGGGGTTACCTGTACCTTGTGGTGCTCTTCAGGCTTTAATCTCTGTTCAGCTTGAGTACAGATGCCACTTCTGGCTACCATCTTCACTTGGGGGTTCTCTCCCTTTCACACGATGAGCATGTCTGGGGAGCAGTAAGTAGCACCACTCAGTTCCACTCCACCTCATACAAAAGCATTTAGAGAAAACAATGGTGGAGAGAACACGCTAGCAGACTGTTTTCATGCATTGGAAGTCTAGACACATTGCATCTGAAGGGGCTTAATGTACTGTCAGTGGGAGATGTGTGGCCAGAGCCTGAAAACTTGGAAACAAAGGGAAAAGACTAAGCTGTTTAAAAAACAACACACTTATGTAAGTGATCCAGAAAATGCTGGGTTTGAATCAGGCAACTTCCTGAATGGAATTTAGATAGTTAGATCCCAAAGCCCGAGGAACAAGCCCATAGCCCTCTCCCAAACTCAATTAACTTGATCTTACTCCCCAGAGTGCCTAATTCCTCTGGTTTCAAAGACCTTGGCTCAGATTTCTGAAGTGTAGAATTTGAAGGGTAAATTCTTAACTTACCAAGAAAGATACAGTCTTTCTTAGTAAAGATAAGAATTTAGTAAAGTAAAGACTGATATGATCAACATATCAGTCACATTTCTGGAAAGAAATTCCATGGGGAAATGCATTCAGTTCATCCTGCCACTGAAAGCTAAAAAATGAATTCCTGTGTCTCTGGACAAGAAGTGGAGAGTTGCAAGCAAGCAAACAAGAATGACCCAAGTCCTCACACTGTCTGTAACAGGCAACAGGCAGCACCACGCTGCCTGTTCTTCTGAAGCGTTTCTACCCATCACTGTTACCTTGCAAGACTGCAGAGGTTAGTTTAAAAGAAATAGGCACACAGAAAACACCAGTGCTCATGTAACTGCTATTAAAACTACAGCTAAACTAACTAGGGAAGTAAACAAGTAATTGTTTTCTACTTTTTCATACATCTATTTTGCAAAGAGACACAAAACCAGAGATGACTACAGGCAATCACAGATATAATCACTCAGGAGAGACCACAGATACTAAGTGCAGCACAGGGTACAGCTTCAGAACATGGATGTGTTTATAGAGTAGCCCTTAAAAACTGATGATGATTACATGATTATAATCTCATTTTAATTCTTTGAGATAAATGCTGAGTTGGTTTTAGTGTTTGGTAAGCCATCAAAGTTACTAATAATTCTACTCTGTCTCTACAATTTACTGTGGTTTGTGTAGTGTTGATGCAAGTCAGGCAAGTCTGGAAGTAAACCACTGCATCCAAGACAGTTGGAATTTTAAGTGTCTATCAAGTTATTGTGGCATTCAGAGAGATTGTCCTTACTATTTCTGATCTGGATCCTTCACTTGTAGCCAAAGTTTTGCTTAGGCAGGAGATACTCATTCAACTGCTCTACAATTTTTTCTTCTCCTTCAGAGAAATATTTGTGTGAGGACGATACAGGCTAGATGGAGTGAATGAAGGTGTTTAACTTAATTCAAATGTTTTAATCCTTAATTGTGATACATTGTCTGAAAAAATACTAAAACCATTGAATTACTGAAAGTGTAAACTACCTCCAGAAATTAAGAAAAAGAGCCTAAATGAAAAATAGTACTATAACCTTGGTTCTTCCCTATAACTCTATCCTGCTTCAGTTTTCCTCTTTGGGAATTGAGAATAACTATCTACTAAACTCACTAGGTGAGTCTGAAGTCCTTTTTCTCTAGAATGAGTGAAACATCATTAAATGACAGTATTTGGACTTCTTGGAGATACTGTGGTGAAAATACATCTTCCTTTTAACAGTTCCACCGTATCTTCATTATTATAGAGGCCACGTGCCAAAATCTCCACAGGCTCTGTTCACTATTGACAAAACAAGTTAGGTTCCTAGCAGGAGAAAGCAATGCACACACTTCACAGAATGAACTGGGTACTGTGCCTTGGCCAAATAGAGGTAAAAAAGGAGATTTCCAACCCCAGCGAAATCTTGCATGTAAATCTAAGCTGTGCATGCTGCGCTCACTGGCCCGCAATGGATGTCATAAACAGCAGAGCTAATAACATAACAGGAGATCCTTACAAAATAGTCTAATTATCTGACAGCTGAAGTAGAAGAAATACTAGTGATTCTTGTTACATGCATAACAGTATGGGCTATGGAAAGATTTATCAATACCAAGAACAGCAAACATCAAGAGGCAAAAGCAAAGAAGGCACCAAGAAATGGGCTGGTGTCCAGATGGATTTAAGGCAGGATTTGGATTTGGCCAAGAGAGCAGGAATCTCACTAGATCTTAGTCATAAGCTCTATTTCTGAGAAATGTAATGAAAGAACACCAAATTCAAAGAAAAATATTTGTAATTGCTAGCTAAAGCCTAAAGGAAAAAACTTAAGTTTTGGATGTCAAACCTCAAATTGTTACCTTAGAAAAATTAAATAAAATTGTCATGTGTTGTCGGTTTTCATGCAAGTTTATTGGCAATCATATCTTATAACTGAAGTGGGTGCTAGCTGCAATTTATCAGCTTTATGTTACTTGTTCATTAATATTTCTAGTCAAAAGTATATATCTATTCCATAAACCCCTGGAAAGTTTCAGCATTGTATCAAGAGGTAAGACAAAAAAATTAGTCAAATCCAAAACATTCTTCATAAAAGTTGTCCTGGCAAGAACTGTAATACGAGAATTTTATTCATAAATTGTAGCTGGTATCACTGATGTATTATTTACTCTTTCTTAATTATACCCATATTTACATGCTTCACTGTCAAATAAATAGAATAGCCAAAAATCTATGAGGAATGCTAATGGAGAAATAATTTTGTTCAAAAGGACATGTGGACTTTGTTTCCTTAATGATGCTGGAGAGGTTGTCTGATTAACACAAGAGAATGAACTGTATATAACAGCATCTGAATGCTACCATTTGAGGAAAGAGTATGGAAAAAATGTGAATTGTTTGAAAATGCTTCAGTCATTTGTGGTCAACCTTTTTGATGGCATAACAGATTAGTATTTCATTTTTCATTCAGAACCTAAAACAGACATTGCAACTGTTTAAGGAACATCCAAGGTAAGAGTGAAAATGTTGCCCATGTTCTAAATGCACAAATCTAGAATTCTGATTAAAAATGAGGCAGTAAATAAGTTATAGATTCTTTGGCACCCTGCCAGCAAGCACACAAGCACTAATGAGCTAATGCATCATTTCTTTCAAAGCACAGTGTACAATTCAAATTAATTTTTTTTATTTGCCTTGGTAACATGTACCCAAACAACATTAACACAAGAGCATAGATACTTTTCAAAGTAGATAAATCACTGGTTAATAGGACTGAATACAAGGGAATACCATACAAAGGAATTAAAAAAAAAGTTCTGCCAATGCTCACAGTACATCTTTTCATGGAAGTTTTATCACATCTGTATCCTATCTCAGACTCAAAGTTTGTTAGCATTGATGTTTCTTTTCCCAGACTGGTTAGTACAGCTCCTTCCTTTTCAAGCCTCCTAGTTCAACTTCCTCCCACTTAAGGCACTAATTTACTCCTCCCTAGCTTTTCAGACACCCTGGACATCTATGTTCCAGGTAAAAGAGGTGGGCATTCCTCCAACACAGCACAGCTGTCTACTGTGATGGAGCTGTTGTAGCCCTTTACAGTCATTCCCCAGTGCAAAAAATTCCAAGAACTGTAAAAAGTTATTTCATCTGCAAACAATAAAATTGTAAGATTATTTGAAAGCATGTATTACACACAACCATCCAGCTTTCAACACTGAAATATACAGACTGCAAAAGTATTTCAAAAGCTAGGACATTTTAAAAATTCAAATTAAAACCCAATGGCCAAGAATGTTACTCTGCCCTGATAGTACACTACCCAAGTCCTCTCCCAATGTTCCCTGTTCCCAAGCTCCTGCTCCATTTCAGTCATCATTGCTCCAAAGTACAAGAGCATGGCAGTAGTTAAAGCAAAAAGTAACTGGAATTTCTTACACAAAGCCCAAATATTGTCATTGCCTAGATTTATACCTGGACATGACTATAAAGATTAAAACAAAACCAAGAAATTAACCACTTTCATGTAGACAACGAAGACAGAACTTTTCTTAAAATGAAGGCAAAATTATTAGCAGCTGAAAATCAAATTTTACAACTGGAAAATATCAGGAAGCCCTAACAGACACATCCCTTTATGTCTTTTTCACTACCTGTCTTTGCATTTCAGCCTTAACTGAGTCATATCCCTTCATTCTTGTCAATAAAATCATTACATTTCATTGAGGACTAAGCAGTTTTGGATTCACTACCCGTCTTTGCATTTCAGCCCTGAGTCATATCCCTTCATTCTTGTCAATAAAATCATTACATTTCATTGAGGACTAAGCAGTTTTGGATCACTTTGCAACTATTGTGGAATAAAAGCATATACAGTGACCATTAGTGCTTGATGACAACTGGTGACTTGAAAGTAGTCTAATTTGACTTGGTCTTTCATTCACCTGCTGATTCTCTTAAAGGGGAATTAAAGTTGGCTTTGTCCATCATGAACCTGTAAATGACAGTACAGATGCAAAGCTGAATGGCAGGTCCTTTTATTTTTCACTTCTGAAAATATTAAATCAACTTCAGTATAATTCACCGCTACATTTGACTTTGCAGCTGCTCCCCGAGATGCAAGTTGCTGAAGTGGTTTGCCATTGATGGGCTCTATGGATGGTTTGAGCCACAGAGTGCCTGGACAGGGCAGTTACACAATGCAGGTCATTGCTCAGGACCAAGATAAAAACGGATTTGGGGTTTGCAACAGAAAACAGCATCTTCCCATCCATGACTTTTCAGGACCAGCACCGTAGACAGCACACCAAATTCTGAGGTGGCGCAGATGGATATATGTTACACACTGGTAAATGAGTAAGCAGGATACATGATTGGCAGAAAACTACTTGCCATACTTGCTATGTACTAGGCAATCTCTGGCTCCACACTCATCCATGGAAATTGTTTATATTAAAAGAGAGTGCACTTGGGAAACTCCTATGATTCTGTTAGTTTTGAAGGCAACATGAAGATAGAGATTTCTGGCCTCAAATTCCTGTCCTTAGACCGAATTGTCAAAATTGACAGTTCCCTCTTGCCTAATATTAAATACTCTCTCAAGAAAACTCTTCCTTTGTGGGTCCTTTATTACTGGAAAGGCAGATTACCTGCACACTTGGACCTGTGGAGAGGATTCTGTGGTACAGAGCAGATACTGCAAGGATTACTAGAAACCTTTGATGTAGTGGTTTATTCCGCAAAATTCTATTGCTGATTACAACAGGAAAAGTTTACTATAAGCTGTTACAGCACTGTGACGAAAATCCTTTTCTTTCACACAAAACAAGTAGTTTCCTGCAGTCTTTTCCTTTGTTTTAAAAATGAAGTTAGCTGTTTCATAACCAAATTGAGAAAGCGTGCCTTAATACCACAACATCATATCGTTAAAAACAACATGAATGCACCTAAAGAAAAGCTAAATAGCTCTTACCAGGCTTAAGGCCTTAATGGCAATACACCCTGCTTCCAAAATGCATACATGGCAGCCTTGTTGAAACAGCTAGACTTAAAAACTTTCTCAGTTCTGCATGTGTCAAGAGGACTGGCAACCAGATAATCCAGTTTACACTGAGCATCACAAATATCAAAACTTCATTGTGACTTTTCTTCCTCAAAAACTACTTTGAAATCAGTAGGCACTGGAAAGCAATCTAATTGCAAAAAATAGCATGCTATTTCTAATGACCAGAGCTGTTAACTCAAGCACAGCAGCACAGAAGCACCAGCCATTTATCACCCTAGAAGCTACTTCTCTGCAGTGATTCACACTTTGGTGAAGTCACCAACCAATTTACCTAAAAAAACCCCTCCAAGTAAGTTGGACAGGAATGTTTCTTTTTCAGCCTCTGAGTCAGACCTAGCTGTGACAGCAGATGGGGAATCTACTCTTGCCATTGTGAATGAAAGAACCATATGTGAAAGCAGGTGCTGTAATTTAAACATTTATCTGTGTCACACAAGGCTGTAGTGGACAAAGGTTGGCACTCAAATTGCCTTAAGCCAGCAACAACTGCTGAATGATAAATCACTGAATGTATTAAAGAGGGCAAGGTCAACAAGCTGACTGTGATCACATTTCTTTATAGACAATTACAGTGAGAAGCAAATGGGATGATTCATTCCCAAATATAAATAGTATCAAGCACTCCAAAAGCCCAATCCTGAACAATTTCAAAATCAGGACTGGCAGGAGCTTAGCCTGTCAGACAAGAAACTCAATAGCTTTTACTATTAGGCTTTAATATCTTAGCTTCAGGTTCACAGGTGTCAGAAGGACTGCATTCCCAGCCTGTCTCCAAGAGTGCACTCACAGTTTTGGGTCCTGGGAGCAGTGTTAGGCACATGGGCCTAACAGATACTAGCTTGTTACATTCACTAATCCACAACTGTTTGCTTGAAAGATTAATCGCTGTCTAAGATTAAAATAAGCAGTACATTACTCTTTCCACCATTTGTTCACGCTATCAAGAAGCATTCATGGCTTGTTTTGCATCAATTTTTTGTCCATTAGCTTTGGAAGACATTTGTTAGCCACAGAACTTATATTTGTAATCTGACAAATACTAACACAAATTACACATACTGATTGAATCACTTGGAATTCATGGACTCACATGGCTGAGATTTCTCTTGTAATCCTCTGATCATCCTTTCTCTGCCCTTATTTCTACTTTCTGATTTAATAAAAGTTTTTTTGTGGGGGAGGCTAAAATTATGCATATTTCTTTTAATGAAGTTGAATCAATGCAACACAAAAAGGCATTATATTGCTTCTGCTTCAAAGTCTATTTTTCCAGACATCACATGATATCACCTGAGACATGAGTCATACAGACATTGTTAGATTTCTTTTTAGCAATGTTATAATGACACAGCAGACTCTGGATTTTCAGCTGCTGCTTCTAAATCTATCCTTGCAAAATATCAGACATTTGTGCATGCAAGTAAGGATGCATTCTTGCAAACTTGGTATTCTGTAAAAGACAATTGCAGCATTTTCCTTGAATGCACATGATTTACAGTTTTAAATAATTAGAGAACCGTTGAAAAAAAAATCTCACTCTGGAGAGTATACTGATTCCCTATAAGGAAAAGGATTAAGACTTTTTAAATACAGAACTTCAAATTCATAGAATAACTCAGGTTGGAAGGATTCTCAGTGGGTCATCTTCTGGTCACATCCAATCCCCCGCTCAAAGCAGGGCTAATTTCAAAGTTGAATCTAGTTTGTCAGGGCCTTAGCTGGTTGAGTTCTGAATATCTTCAGGAGTGGAGATGCCACAAAGTTGCACATATTCTGTACAATAAACATACACTGCTTCCTACTGTTACTAGGGTCCTCCAAGACAGAATGACTTGAATTGTCTTCCAACATTATGGCTGTTTTATGTGGTCTGAAGACTTCATATAACACCTGCTGGCTTCTAACCTGAAACATTACAGCAGACATGTTCCCTATGAACTTACTTTCTTTCACATCTCTACATTTCTGCCCATCACTATAAACTATGCCACTTTAACATGTTAGAGTTTATAACTGGTTGCAGATCAAAATGGGGCAAAAGGTATTTCCCCCCTCACCCTTTGGTAACTACGCAGGTGAAATAGTGAAAGTGCATTTGGGACTTACTGCCTTAGAATACACAGCATCTTACAGATACAAGAACTTAGTCAGAAACACTACTTTTGATTTTGACATCTTCATTTACACGACAGATGAATATGTTATAGGTGACCAAAAGCTCAAAACCACATTTTGTTCTACTAAAGCTAGAAGAAAGAGGGTATGTTTTGAAGTTGTCTGAGCATTCCAAATTCTTGCACATTCACTTTTTCTGCAGATATCAGTCCTTTCTACATGTTCTCTTACAGATGCGCATGCAGATCTAACTGTGGGAAATGCCTGGCTGGAACCCAAAGCATACATTGCTCCCATTATCCTGAAAGAATAGAACATAATTTCAGATCTAACGCATACACATAGTAGACAACAAGAAAGCAGTTGCTTTCCAGTTGTTTCTACTACAACAATAATGGTTAAGACACACTAATATGCTTATATTTTAAGGTCATTTTTGTTATCACTGTAGAGCACCCTACAGACTTTAGATCTTAATTTTTAAGGACATCTTCAAAGACAAGCACTTATGAGTAAAATTTGCCTTCCAGTATTTTGAAAGCTCAGCGAGAACATAGGGAGGGATTTTGTTTCTTGAAGATCAATATCATTAGCCAAATTTTAAGCAACACTGTTTTCCTGTTAACCTCAACTAGACATTATCTTTGGGAAACAGAAAATACCATGAAGAGATGAGATTATAAAAAGAGAAAGGAAAACCCAGAGAGGTTTTCCGGATCATATTTCATTGCAAATAGTACAGCTGGTCCATTCGCCCATCCTGAGGAAGACCAGAGGATTCAAGAAGAGTCTCTGGGAAGTGCACTGATGGAGTCTGGCAGCATGAACCAACTAGACCATCAGAGTTCCTAGCACTCTCTTGTCCGCAGTGTAGCAAGGGTGGGACAAAGTCATGTTGTTCCCTTCCCTAGTGAGTGATCATACTAGGATCTCACCATAACTACAATTACAGGTAGAGGTTCTTGGAATACCTCCACACAAACAATGTATTGTTCAGCTGTGTTCTTTGTATACCTTTTAGAGAAAAGTGGTTAAGTTAAATATTTGTCTATACCATATATAATGCATGTCAGAGGTGGACCAGGTATTCACAGGAGACTTTGCTAATTTGGCAAACTATATTCCCTTATCCTCCCTGATTAATCTGCACCTGGCTCACAAGGATTTAGGACACCATCAGATTGATGATTAGAATGGTGCCTTTTGGCTTTATAATCTATAAATCTATAAAATTAGAGAGGTATTCATAGTGAGCATTTCACTAATTGTTTGACTTGCTGACTCATCCTAAGCTTCCCAATGCCCACTTCCAAAACAAAAGAAAATGGTTTCCCACTTAATTCCCAAAAAAGTAAGGAATATTTAAGTATATGTTTATATATTTAGAAAAAAACCCCAACCAACCACCATATTTTTCAGACAACTACATATTATAGCACTGAATTCCTAGCAGCCTTAGGTTAAGGTTGCTCCATGCCTTCTCACTGATACTATTTTTGCTACCTTCTCTAAACTGTTCTTCATGCCAAAATACATTTTTAGTAAAAGCAGTTTTGTTAATCTGACAACATGTACATGAAAGCTATCTTTTGCCTTGTGCCAAGAACAAAAACTCTTGAGATCCTGCTTTGCTGCTGAGCAGTTGCCCCTGCATTTGGTAAGTTACCTGCAACTTCAGCAGGATATAGACAATACATTAATTTCTTGTCCTTGTTTCTGTCTTACTACCTGTAATGCAGAAAACAACTGAAGAGAATAAAGCTTGTCCAAGTCTGTCTATTTTCACTTGCACCTCCAATCTGGATTAAGTGCACTCAATGTCTCAACAGTACACCATTCTAATTATCTGTTGAGATACCATATTTTAAGTGAAAAACATATTTTAATAATGAAAATTGTTTATGGCATTTATCTGCTCAATCACTCCATTAGCAAGCAGTTTCCTAAAACTTTTTTCCATACTATCACCATATGTACTTGAGTTTATAACTGGGTCTGGATTAAGTGCACTCAATGTCTCAACAGTACACCATTCTAATTATCTGTTGAGATACCATATTTTAAGTGAAAAACATTTCAATAATGAAAATTGTTTATGGCATTTATCTGCTCAATCACTCCATTAGCAAGCAGTTTCCTAAAACTTTTTTCCATACTATCACCATATGTACTTGAGTTTATAACTGGGTGAAACAGCAGCTCAAGTGTATTTGGAAGAAATTGCTGGCATAATGGCAAGGATTTCCAATAGTGCTATTCACTTACAGAGATGGACTGTAGAAGAAAAGCGAGTTACCAAATAAGCAGAGAAGGAGAAATCAAGAGTCTGCTTTCTGTTGCTGGCTAGATCCTTGACACATGAATAAGATGAAATCACAAAACTAAGAAGAAATGTGAGCTGTGAAAAACAAGTCTACATAAATAGTAAATCTTGTTTGACAGATTTAGTGAAATTTATTTAAGGGCTAATGCAGAGGACACAGGAGGCTGAACAAGGCAGGAAATAACATAATCCACATTCAAGAAAAGACACCTGCTGCCTTGCAGCCTCTTGGGCTAGTAAGTGAAGGTAGCAACAGTGACAATACTGAGCAAGTAACATTAAAATGCAATTAAAAAAAAGGAGTCATAGGAGTACAGAATGGGTCATCATCTGGACCTGCACCACAGTAGTTTTCAGCATTTGTATCACATGAGTCTGAGGAAAACAGCCTTCAAGTTGCACTGTATACTGATCTTTGCCTCTAGCCTTGAAGGGCTAAGTTGTTGTACCTGCTATTGAAGAAGTCCTGGCCCCTTAAAATAGAATTAAGAACAGATTGCCAACGTGTTTTTTTTTCCTACTGTTGTCAATGATCTACAAGATCCATTTATAAATATTGCTCACAAGTTTCTCCAGGCCCTTACTCACCAGTGTGGAAAGGCCAAGGACTGTTCCTGGTGCAGCACAGCTGAAGAAAATTATTTCCACACAGAGAAGAGGTCAGTGACCTGCTTCGCTCTTGTATTAGCCAGCTGGCATCTGTGCAGAGCTTTTTTGATTGTCCTTGATTAAGACCTCAGATCTGCTTCTATTAAAGGTAAGATTAAAGTGTAAAATTAAGAAGCGTTGCCAGATAAATTCATTTTACTTTGAAGCTGAAGAATAGGATACTACCTAGCCACAACAACTCACCAGAACAGATTGAGTATTGTCCATCTAAAATGTTATTTCCTACATTATTTCTATGTTCTCCTTTCCTTATTTCCAGAATATTGCTTATTAGTGCTCAATTTCTCCATGACTGAAACAGTTCAGAAATGTGCCAGCCATGGAGTCTGCTCTCCTTGATGCCCCTCAACATCATGAAGGGCTCAAATCAAAAGAAAGCTCTGCTGGGACACCTGTGAAACTGATGCCATCTACCTACTCATGAGATGTAGAATTCCCGTTGGAACAAGGCACGGTTTTCCTCTTCAGATAAGGCGTTATGGCCACCGTTTAACTGCAGTAAGCCAGAACTAGTATCTTTTAGGTCATACTAAGCTCCCACTTCAGACTGGGCACAGTCTGGTACCTTTACTCAGCAGCTATGTAATATGCCAAAACCAAAGCTTTTCCGATTTCTACTCCCATGCTTGCACCAGACTGAATTGTACATAATATGAATAGCGGTTTCTCTAAAGTGCCTGAGCTTTCAATGCCCCCTTGAAAAATCAGCCTGGTAATACTAAACAGCAAGGATGACAGGAAGTAAATAAGCATGACCAAGCAGTAATTATTCAACCTAGGGCAGCACACACAGATGGAACTTGAAGAGTAATTTAAGCTTCCTTCTTTGGTTCACAGTTCCCAGCTACAACAGCTACATGCCTGTGAGATGTTCCTTCAGGGGTATGTCTCTATCAAGTGGGCCACTGCATCAGATGTCAATTGTTTGTTGACAAACCTGAACATAAGAAAGTAAGTTATATACTGGGCCTTGTCTGGCACAGCTATGGAGTGATCTGGCAGTATTGGCTGTGGATATCAATGGATAACAATACCAAAATAAATGCACAACACTGACAGAAAGCACAATAAATACTCAGAGTCTGATCTACAGTAAGGACGCATTAGCTTTAGTGACAGTATTTCTCATGAAATTTCATTATTTCATGAGATTTCTTCTGCTTTAGGGTCCTGACCATGTTCCCAGATTCTACATGAACTGGAAACAGATGAAGCTGCAGGATGGTCTAATGCATGATTTGCCAGTTTAATGAGTTGAGTTTTTTTTAATAGCTAATGGACTGCAGTGTGTTTTGGCCAAGTCCCCAAGATGTTTCAAAAGCCCAATTACATCTTGTAAGGTCAGTAGGCACTTATTTTTAAGAGCCCATGATTCAGTATATGCTTGGGTTCAACGCTCCCTGTTATGCTTTGATGTTTGTTATAAAAATGGCTCCAGTGATTCATTTGCATGTATTTCTCCTTTGTTTGAGGGAATCGTTTAGAGTGGCTATTTTAAGGGTTGTTAAGTGGAACATCATAAGTGTGAATGCTCTGAAAAGATAAATGGAAACATTTAATATTTATGCTATGCTATTTTACTGTCTCTCAGTCACATAAAATCAGATCACTATCCTACAGCTCTTGTTTTAAAAAGACAGCACTAAAAGTAATAAAATGTAGTGGTAATTGACTTGTTAACACAGGTGATGATTTAAAGATAAACAATTTAGAGGCACAATTCTAGCACACTTACAGTGCTGAAAGTCTGCTGAAACAATGCTGAAATAGAGGAATACAAAAGAAAAGACTCTTCTACCCTCAGGCAATGATTTTACAATGTGCTTGCTTCAGCCATAGCTGCATCTGAGTGATTTTGAGTTGCATCAACCTCTTGCTGCTGCTTCCAGTGCATCCTGAAGGTATAGTTCATACGTTCTGGGAGCAGTGCTAGTTTACAGAGATCCCCTAAGTCTTGCTCCCCCAATATTATGCCTATACAACTGCTTGTGGAGTTACAGTACAAACCTAATCATTGATCCTTCTGCTGGCATAAAGGTACGGTGAAATATGGCACAAAATTTCCTTGAACAGGCTTAGCTGCAGAAATCAGACTGTTCTCAAAATACAGCCTCGCAAGACTACAGGCAAAAATATTGATCTCAATTCTATGAGCAATAAAACTATGAATACGCATATGCATATTTTACCAAATCAGAGCTGTGATTCATCCAGCACCAACTCAGGCAATGACTCGTGCTGCTGCACAGTGGCATAAGGACCAAACAACAGCAACCCTCAGTAATAATCACAGCTTCATGGTAGATGCCATCATCTCTGGTAGAGACTTCAAGCCTTTAACTAGAAAAGTGAACACACCGATTAAAATTGTCTGTCAACCAGTATAACTTTAGATAGACTTCTTGCCCATATACAGATCTAGTCCCTTTTTGAATCTAAGTTCACAATCCTTAAATTTCAAGTATCAGGATCCACTGTGCTAGACAGTCAAAGAGATTCTTTAATAGTATTTTGGATCAAGCTCACACAGATAGACTGATCAGAGCATTTGTGAAATAAATGTTCAACATTTGGCATAACTTGGGTTTCTGACTGAATTCTGAAAGACTATTTGTACACTTAGAGTTGAAGTTAACAGATATATTAATAATTTCCCAAAAATTGAGGAGTATAACAGAGCTATTTTTTCCTCATACAAAACATTTGCTAAATTTTTTTGATTGACAGTAAGTTTTTATAAGCACAGACATTTGCAGACAATATATGAACTAAAATTCACCATTTAATTGTTTCAAGTCATTCACCTACTTCTAACAGTGTCTAGTAGTATCCCATATTAGGGTTAAATCTTCATTCTCAGAACTGAATCTTGGCTGTTAAATATAAACTTGAGCCTAATCCAAGCTCTTGCTTCAAAAATGTTAGTTTATACAGCTGACTGTGCTAAGTGAGGATAGAAAGTTATTGCTGAAGAAGTTCCTTACTATTTTAAAGCAACTTTACCAGCTATTTCTTTGCTGTATATCTCACTGTCACATTGCTGGCCATAGCTAAAAATACATGGAATATTTTTTTCCTTTCTCCCCAGAGCAGTAGGTGAGAGCAGTGAAATGGTTAAGGGGTTTCACAGCTGACATTCTGTTTGTCCACCACATATGTGACTAGGAACAAGGTTGGGTGAAGAAACATGGACAAAAATAAACCTTGAAGACTAAGCTTAAGATAAAACAAAGTCTTAACTTGCTAATAAAGGTCTATTAAAGCACTGTGAAGACTGTATGCTCCCCCCAAAAGAGGGGGACGCACCCACACCACCTGTTGTGACACTCAGTCTTATGTCATCTACTTTCTTCCTCCTCCACTAGGCTGCAACTTGATCTAGCCTTACCTGTCCTTTCAAGTTTGTTCCATCTACAGCTGTTAATAGAATCATAGAATCATTTCCGTTAGAAAAGACCTTAAAGATCATTAAGTCCAACCATTAAGCTACCACTGCCAAGTGCACCACTAAACCACGTCCCTATACTCAAATCTTCACTTGTGCTTGGTTATCCTTCTCAGATTTCCAAAATGCAAACAAAGCAAAGCTGAATTTAGCTGTCAGCTCTGAATTTCCTACTCTCTGAATATTCAGAAACATTTCCACACGTTTTCTTCCACTTTATTCCCAAAATTGGCCAAGGAGTTATTTATAACTATCTTGCTGTATGTTAATAATGACCAAAAAGTGCTAGAAAGTTTTGGTTAATATTAATAATTATTAATATTCAGACTTCCTCAAGTGGGATCTCCTTCTGTTAAGAGCTACAGCTCTACATAACAGACTGTTGGCCTGGGTCCCGTTGCAGAACTGGAATTTAATCTCCAGTTTTTCAGACAAGAAGGTGCTTCCACACCGAATGGTTTGGGTTGGAAGGGACCTTAAAGATCATCACGTTCTAACCCCCCTGCCATGGGCAGGGACACCTTCCACCAGACCAGGTTGCTCAAAGCCCCATCCAACCTGGCCTTGAACTCTTCCAGGGATGGGGCATCCACAACTTCTTTGGGCAATCTGTACCAGTGCCTCACCACCCTCACCATGAAGAATTTCTTCCTGATATCTGATCTAAATTTTCCCTTTTCCAGTTGAAAGCCATTGCCCCTTGTCCTATCACTCCATGCCCTTGTACAAAGTCCCTCCCCAGCTTTCATGAAGGCCCCTTTTAGGTACAGGAAGGCTGCTCTAAGGTCTCCCCAGAGCTGTCTCTTCTCCAGGCTGAAGAACCCCAACTCTCTCAGCCTCTCTTCACAGGAAAGGTGCTCCAGCCCTCGGATCATCTTCGTGGCCCTCCTCTGGACTTGCTCCAGCAGGTCCATGTCCTTCTTGTGTTGGGGGCCCCAGAGCTGAACACAGTACTCACATGAGGCAATTTGATCTTGTGCTCTTCATATTTAGTGTGTTTGTCTGTGACAGACTCCACTTTTGGGAGGGGGGGAAGGGGTGCTTTGGTCTCTTCTTGGTCTCAGTGACTATTTGCTTGTGTACTAAGGACAGACAACACAAAGAAGCAGCTGGGAAGACAGAAGGAAAGCCTACAGTGATTTCTGCAGTAATTTCAGCATCACTGTTAGTACTATTGGAACTATAGCTATGTAACTGTCCATAAAACCCAAAATCTGAATCTATTTTTCCATCAGAAAACCTACATACCTTATTTTACAGCTAATAACATTTCATTGCTGATAATCTCTACATCAAGTTCTCTTTATTTCCCCTTTGCTTCCTTAATTTAAAAACATATTTAAATGAAAAAGTGAGGACTTTTACAAATTATTCTGGGTAAAATTTGTAAGTATTTTTCAATATTTTTTTTCTTTCCATTTTATTCACCCAGCGGGTTTCCTTATGCTAGTTATCTTTGTTATTTTGGTCATCTTGGGAGTAAATAAAAAAAAGCTCGAGACAATGCTGTTACAGTCCAGAGTGTGCTTTGGCAAAGTGAGATAGTTTGTTTTACAAAAATGTATGTGAATGGATGGACCAGCAAAACTGTGCTATATTCACATGTGTGTTATTGGGACATGCCAAATTTAAAAGTCAAACTCATAGTTAGATATCATCAGGAAATTTCCTTAAGCCAAGAAAACAATGATTAGAACTGTAATTACTTGTCATCCCAGTTTGAAAGTTTGAGTTGGTTTTAAAAGTAACAAGGTAAAAGACAGAAAAAGCCAGAGTCTGGGTGTTGGAGTTTACACCATTTTCAGTACAAGAAATGCCAATTCTTTTCTCTTCAGATATCAGATCCTAGAAAGTACCAAAAAAAAGAGAATGTTTCATTCTGCTCCCATTTAAGTCAAAGGTAAGAATCCTCTTAACTTTGATGAAAGCATACTCAGGTCAGGGAAAAGCAGCACAAAGTAGAAGGTATTCTGGTCTCCATGGCAGCCTAATTAGGTAGAATTTGTTCCCCCTTTTCCCACATAAGGTACTTATTATTAGAAAATAGCCTTGTGCCCCAATGAGAAAAGTAGCATTACTGTGTGCAGTACTACAATAGAACATCCTGATCACTGATAATTCACCGTATTTCTCCATTGTGTGACTGACTGCATTCTTAAACAACTATTACTGCTAAGAAAGTTTTCATCCCTGTTTCCTCAAACAGGAATTTCTCTTCCCTACCCCCTAGCTTCTTGCTCCTAGTTACCAACTGACAAGATCAAAAGTTTAAAAAATACTCTTCTGCTCTTTATGTTCCCTAGTCCAGCACAAGTGGGAAATGAGGACATTTGATTTAATAAAGAACTACATTAAAGAGCTACAAATCTGTTTGGGAAGCTTTTTAGCAACTTTGTACCCACTGTAAATTTATGGGACACAAAACAATTCAACAGTAACTAGGGATTAGAGTTTACGACTTTTATTGTTCCATAAACTGTATAAATCCAATAAAGTTTATTCAATATTGCAGTTAAATGACCCTTTAGTTTTATCTGATAAACTAAGTGATCTGTAAGCTAAAGTGTTCACTAAAGTATTTCTCTAGTTACTCCTAAACTGTACCCATGGCATGTCAGACAATGAATAAGCATCAGAAGAAATTAAGGCAATAGCATTAGCACTCATTTTGTATTCAGATTCTTCAATAATGAAATTCAGTAAGAATTACTGTTGTTCTGTATTGTTCTCTACAGCTATAAAACATCAACAAGCAAACCACCAATAAGCATGAAAATGTGAATTTACTGGGGCCATATACTAATCCAAATGTTTAAATAGCCAGGGCATCTCTTCCGTAACTGAAATCCCTGTGTTGGTGCCAGACTTCTACAGGTTTGGTCATGCTTCGTCTTGAAAGATCCTGCCTGTCATCTGGAACAACATAAATACTTTGTCTATCCTAACTGCAAAGAAAAGCCAGCAAGGTTAAACCAGCCATTCTACTTTGCAGTAGGATAGTTTGGAGTAGTCATAGCGCACAACAGCTGATGGATGGTAACTTCTTGGGATAAACTAAATCAATCCCTTTGCAACTGTTTAACTGTCTCCTATACACCTAAGTTTGGAGGAGAATTCCTCCTTTCTCCTAAGTCACCCAAGTGCTTTTAGCAAAATGTCGTTTCGCTGTTATTCACGTGGCAGATGCCAAACATGCTAGGGATCTCTGAATCCAAGGAAAACTTGTGTTTCGGTGGGAAATGTAAGCGTACCTATTTCTGAAACAGCTCCAGCAAGTACCTTTAAACAAGCTTCAGTTTATGGGAGGTCAGTTTTTCAGCTACATGTACAGGAACCAGGCTTTTCAAAGGGCAGAGTTTCATAAACCATCAAGAATTATCACTCTTTGAAGAGTAAGAACTGGAGAGTCTCATATACTTCCTATTGTGAAGGGAAGAGGCAAACTGGTTTACATGCCAGTCTTCCTGTTCCCTTCCACTCTGAACAACTGTGAACTGTTCCATTTGCTTATATTCTCTACCTGTCAATCACTTCCTCTTGTATCCACTAAAAATATACTGCTTTTGTCACCTGCTACTTAGCATGTTCTTATTTGATTAAGAAAGTTGTATCTTACTAGTCCAAGATAGGAAATATTTTGCATGACTATTTAGAGTGAAGCTGTTTCTGTGCCAGAAACCAGCAACTACATATTCACAACACAACACGGAAGTGAACACTGAGAACTCATTTTGAGTCAAGCAGCAGGAGTTCAAACACCTTTTTTCGGCCCCTCCCTCGCTCCCCCCAGCAGCAGCAAGCATCTTCTCATTAGCTAATCCTAAAGTTGAATGCGATCAACAGCTTGCTTTAAAACTGCAATCTACACATCTTCAGCAGAAAAGTTAAACTGCCCGATGGAAATTACTTGAAATAAATGCAGCCTATGCTTACAGCGGCATTTAAGACTAGTGGAATGAAACTTCAGCCCATTTTTACCAGGTCGCTATTTGAACGATCCTCTTTGGAAATTGAAATGCAGCCAGTCAGTTGAGACTGCTTTTGCCAATTTAGACTTCTGATTAGAAAATAAATGCCCATCCTGAGTGGCTTAGAGGAGTGGTTTTGTACTTTTGTGACAAGGAAGGGAATTTTGTATGAGAGAATTGCCCTTGTTTCATAATGAAGGGAGAGAAGCTTTCTTATAATTGAGGTCAATTTCATAGTTTTGAACTTGTAAAATAATTAAATCTACTACCTGTATGTTTGGACCTATTTTTAGTAACTCTTAACTGGAAATACAGCAGCTGGTAGGGCAGGAAGATACTGGAAGTGCACCCAGGGGCATGCATTACAGCATGTTCTGTTTAGGCTTGGTACTGAACACTGCATAGAAATTAAAACCAAAAAACCCACGTAAAGTGAAAAGGACATTTTCCAGTTATTTTTGGAAATGAGAACTCTCATCTAGAAAAAAAGATATTACTGAAATCAGGTAGAAATACTGTGGGAAATTTTATAAACCTGTGGAAGCTTGCAGGACTGCTCTGTCTCAAGAGGTTTCCTGGAATACAGGAGGAGCTAAAATGAGTTCATAGGTAGGAACTCCTTTAAGCTCATCTAACAAGCTTTTTTGGGACAGAAGGAACACTTTGAATAAAAAGGTCCTGCAAAGGAGATGCAAGCTTGAAGAAAATCTTTGATGAAATTTACATTTTCCTTACTGAGAAAAGGACCACGTTTAATTTAAATGCAGAGCATTCAGAGCAAGAGGGACACTCCCCTCCTTATCCAGGGATTCTTACACTTTTAAAAACAACCTATCATTTATGTCTTTTTTAATTACTTAAGACAGTTTTAACTTTTTTCTAGCATATATTGCTGCCAAGTACGAGTAAAATGTTCAGGAGAATGCAGAAAATATTAGCATCTTTTCATGGCACAGGACTCTGAATATGCTAGATGTCAGGCAATTAGTTCCTCTGATTAGCTTCCTTACAAAGTTTATTTCTAAATTTGTTCCAGGAAAATTGTCACTAATGTGCTTAATCAACTGCAAGTTTTGGTGCAGTTGTATAAAAATTCCCCTAACAGATACTCAGGGATTCCCTTTTTCTTACAAGTATTCATTTCCTTACAATGGTAATAATTACAAATGAACCAAGTATCTTACCGATATTTGGCACATATTTTAGATGGAGCCCTTTAGGGAATACTATTTGGTTTAGATAGAATCTAAGAGAATTTAATGTTATTTCCAAAGTACCCTCAGGAGCTATTCAGGTCCACTGCTCCTTGCTGTCTTGCAAGGACTTTTCTTTGCAAGGGGCATCACTGCAAGGATATTAATGTATTTAGTTGTGAAATCCACATAAAAAAATTTAGCCTTTAATAATAAATTGCACAGCTTGGATTAAACAAACAGGCAATGAGCAGCAATCTCTAATTTGTCATAAAAGATCAAAAAAAGACTGAGCGATAGATAAGAGGTTAGTGGTAGGTAAGAAGCAAGTTAAGTCTATCATTTCTGAAACAAGCTCATTTCTACACAAAATGTAAAGGACTGTACCACAGGTCCTCAACTGATGAGTCTGATGAAACAGAGATTATAATACCTAATGACAGATATTTTCATGGCTCTAGATTTAAGTAAAGCATGCTGATTAGTACTATGATGTTTGCTTTGGGCAGTCAGCTGTTGTTTATTCAATGTAACAAGAGTTGCCTAAACTGCTTTACCAATGTGTCTCCAGGACATTAGTATTCTACTGAAGTCATTAAGATGAACTTCCTATTTTTAGCAGGCCAGAAAGCATATTCTGCCAGAATTACCTTAATATTCAAACAGCAAGCAGTTAGGGGAGCTGAAATTGCATTTGTTAAAATCTAAAGCCTGACGGTTCAAACATCAGAAGTTTAGTGACATGCTGATGATTTTGACAAGTCCTCTCAACTTCCCATACAGAATTTTTGCTTTCATGGTGGGAATGTGCAATACTTACTCAGACCCAGAAATAACACCAGCTAAAAAGGGGCCAAATGAGACAAGTTTCCAGTCCAAAAGCAGCTTGAAAATGAGCAATGAATGATTAAATAAACGAACCAAAAATGTGAATACAGCCACTAGTGTACAAGGAATGTAAACATGAAGTATATTTTTAAACTTTTTCCATCCCCAGAATGGTACAACACCTTCAATAAGGCAAATGTTTGCTCTGGAACTGAAACAGAGGTTTGTAAGCACCATCTTAATCTTTTCAATTGGTGTATAAATGTGTCTATATTGACAAAGTTCTGTTAGTCTAATCTGCTCAGTAAACCAGTAATGATCCATTAGTATCTGATCCGTGGAGTTATAATATATTCCTAGGTGTACATATGAATACACATTTCCATTTTGTATGTACCTACAAAAACATACATATTCAAGTTCCCATTTCACAAAGATATGACTAGTTAGCCTAGTACTACACTTAAGTAGAAATCTGTGATAAGAAGACGCATTCTCAACTCCTCTGACAAACATATCACCTCTGAGTTTAAATGAAAAGTCAGGTTATTGAAGTGTACCCCAATCTTTTGGATTGTTACTTATTTAGAGTAAAGATGCCTCTTTTTGTTTGTGCAGCTGGGAATGCAACAAGGCTTACAATCTCAATTGAGGCATTTGCATATGAAACTAATATAAAAGTACTAGTATTAAAAGTGGTAGAAATATTTAACAGAGAAGGTTAGTGCAATAATGGTAAAACAGAGGTTTGGTGCTGCACAATTTTCTTCTTGTTTGTATACAACAGGGACAACATTCAGGCTTTGATATATACTGTTCTATGCAAGTAAAAGGCAGCAATTTTAAATGGAAATGCTATACATGTAAATATTTTTATTCTTGTAATCAGTTAGGGAAAACAAGAGAAATCTCCTTCCGAAGTACCTGTTTCAAGAGGCAAAATGTTCTCCTGGAAGCTTTCTCCTCGTTTACAGTTCCTGCCACCTCTAGAAACATCACTAATTACACATTTGAGCCACTAAAATGCACAATAACCCTGAAGAGATGGGTAGCCATACAGACTGCCAATAGTGTAAATACAGCAATTAGACTGCTATCAAATCCATGCATCTATTCTACATACATATGCATTCTAAGATTTTTATTTAAATGTCATTATTTCCTTGAAAGGTATAGATTTCATACATTTCATGAGAATTATTTTCTTTCTGAATTGTTTAGTAATAATTTGTACAGTTGTAATATCCCATCTTGCTTTCCCCCCCAAGTTGCAGGTGGGGGAAAAAATAGCCATCTTAGGTCAAGTCATAGGTACATTGAGCCCAATAACCTGGGAAAAGTATAACAATAAGGCTGTACGTAGAGAGATTCCCTAAAGAATATTCTCTGACACCAAGGAATTCGCAAGACTTAATAAATGTCAGACTCTGATCCTAAGGGTCTCTTCCAACCTCTATGATTTCTTTAACAAAAGTGCATGGGACTCCTTTTTCCACCCATTTAACAAAACTTAAGATAATTTGTATTGCCTCCCACCTGCTGCAGGAAAATGACACGCAAAGACCCCTGCCCCTGCTTAGCTGATGTGCGGTAGCTGTTATGCTGCAGTTAACTGATTGTTCATGTGAGCCATAACACTGCCAGAAGGGCTTCGAACAGTGGAAGCCACAGCAAGAAAGAGAGTGAGGACCTGAGTCTGAGGTTACCCTTGTACAAATGACTTGGGGGTATTAAGTGCTGAGGCTTGAGAAACAGCATAAGGATTGAAGGTATAACTTACCCTGTAGAACCACCACATAACATCAGCTCTTGCTCTTGGGTAGAATGAAACAGCTTCTTTCCCATCACATATAGCATGGTTTCTTAAAGAACTGAAGCTCATGCATCTATGCACTCACATTTATGTATAATCACTTGTGCATTTGTAAGTCTCAAAACAAATTTTTAATCTAGTGGACAATTTCAACATAATTTGCAGGGTGGTTACAGAAATGTAATACTATTAATAAGTTAAATTTATGAGGTCTGTGTCCAGCAGATGCAACCTCTGGACAGCAGATTGTTCAGTCACCATGTATATGGCTTCAGATCAGCTACAGTACATACTGTGGGTAACTCAGCCAGCTGACCAAAGAAAGACAGGTGGAAAACATGGGACAGCTGAATGTACTGCAAAGAAAAGCTCATGAAGGCTAGCAGAGAACCCTAGGAAACATGGGCAGGATCTGGGGAATTGCAGTGAAGGTTATGCAAGATGTGGGAGAGCTGAAGATGCTGTGGTGATATGAGGAGGCTTTGTGTTTATAAACTGATGCCTTTTTGGCCTCCCCAGCTGCAATTCAGTACATGCCCTGCAGGTTTAATGAGAATAGATAGCAGAAAAGTACAGAAAGGACAGAAGATGACTATCCTTTTGTTTAGATGTAAAAGAACCTGATGGAAGAGAGACTTATGAGCAACCACAAGCACAGGAGACATATCAGTTAGAACTCACTCTTTTTTCAGCACCAAATAATCTGTAGTCTAGATTTATCTCCCATGTAGATTTTCTGATGTCTAATAAGTACACGCTCCAGCTGCAGCTTTTCTAACTGCACATTCAGTGCTTCCTGTGCCATTTCCCTCCCATGTAATATGGATTCATATCAAGTTTCAGCCTTCTGTAATTCACTTAAAGTCCATCAACCACAGGAAGCAAATCCTTAGACAACCAAGTTACATTAATGCCTTCCAGTGAGACTGGCACTACTTGTTTCCCTTGAAGATCTTTTTAGATGATCCACATTACTTTTTACTCAGTCTAATATTGCCTTTCAAATACAAGGTGTCTTTATTAAGGTACCATCTTGTCTGTAGATGTTCTGGAAGTAGAACATTTTGCACATACCTTGTTTGTCTGAAGACAAAGATCATTTACTACCAATTTCAATGAAAAAATTACATTCGTTATATGCATCCTAAAGCTGTAGTTTCACAGTTATTTTAGATTTCAATAAAATTGCACTGTCACTGAAATGACAGATCTTCCAAACGTCTCCCTTTTCTTGTGCAGAGCAAGCATTAACAGACAAGCAGAGAACGAGATTAGCAACAGTATTTGTCAGTCTGCTTCAGGGAAAGAATCTTTTCCACCTAGATTTGAACCTTCTCTTCTTCCTCAGGCCTGATAGTCAGACATCCCACCTTTTGACTGCTTCCCATCACCTACTCACCTTACTAGGCAGGATCAACTGTTTCAAGCATCCAGATAGGGCCCACATACCCTAATTGGGTTCCTCATGCTATTTTCTTGCAAATACTGCCAACTTAAACAGTTCTTGTTCTCAGCTGTGTTCACATTGCTCCTTCTGCTGTGCCAGCACAACTGACATGCCAAATGCACGGTGAACAAGATCAGGGAAATAATCCATCTCAAAATACTGTTAAAAATAAATGCTTCAGTGTTTTAGATAGTCACAGTTTATTCCAAATGAGTCCTTCACTGCTATCCACATAAGGTGGTGACAATTAACAGGTTTTAAAAGATGAAACATTTCCCTAGATTAAGTATGAGTAGCTCTGCCTGCACTGAGTGAATATCACACATGGGATTAAAGCTCAGGAATTCCTGGATAAAAAGGTTAGTAAAAAGCCCATATTTAGTAACCAAAGCAGATGTAGAATGAGTAAGAATATACAAAGATAGTAATAAAAAGGAGTTCAAGAAAGTGAAACAGCAAAGTCCATAAGATACCTTGCACTTTGAGACTGGGAATGCATTTTTTCATTCTGTGCCTGACACAGTGGGAATCCTGGATCATAGCTAGGGTCCTAACAGGTACAATATGAATAGAAATAGGACAGGAATAAAGACTGAGCCCTCCCCATACATTCTCAAAAGTAGGACATCCTCAATAGGACCAAGTCACCTTTCCGGAAAAAAAACCAAAAGCATTTTGAAACACACCCTCAGGCAAAGGATTAATTTCACAACACTTAGCAACTATAAACCCAACTGGTAAAATTGGTCCTTTCCTTTGTTCAAGCCATTGAGCTTTTTAGTTTGAAATTCACCTGAAGAAGCCATGAAGAGCAGACACTGCTATAGGGAACACTCCAAATGCCTTGGAAGAACAATAATTACATAAATATCATGTGCAAAGTACCAGAGGAGGTGCAGAATTACTACAGTTATTGAAGAAAAGTCTTCTTGTGGCCACAAGAACCACCCATGCAAGCAATCCATAAGATAGATCATTGATATCTTTGCATATCATCTGCGTGACAGTTGAATGTAAAAAAATAATAATCAAAGTCCCTACATTTTGTACTTTCAAATGTTTACATACAAGTCATAGCACCACTGCTACAGGAACAGAAAGCTGAATTCACTTATGCATTCAAATTCAGAAAAAAATTCTCAGTTTCAAAGATTAAGGAAAAGCCTGCATCTGTGTTTGAAGTCTGCAACTGAGGTGCATCTCAAACTGGGCAATCAACTAGCTTCAGTAGACTCTTTTTTTGTAATAAGAAGAGCAGCCTCACAGGTTATACTGTTAGCAAACTCTGGTTAGGAAAAATTGCCTTTATTCCTTCCCTTTATCCTGTCCTTTGGCCAAGTACATATAGAGCATGCATTTAAAAAAGAAAGCTAAAATAGGAAGGCATTGAAACTGTAACTGTAGGATTCCCGTCCCTGCTGGCCAGAGCTCCCTGTCATTCACAGAAAGGGCACCAGAACTACAGAAAAACAGAGGCAAGATGACTACCAAGCGTGAGGCTAGCTCAAACCTTGCCCTTTGATTCCCTTTATTTGCCAAAACCTTTTCATGAAGGCAGCATTGCTATGACACACAAAGAGCTAAAAAAAAAGCTACACACAAAGAACCTCTTTGAGAGGGAAAACTAGAAAGAATGGTAGAAACCAGCCTTTGACAAGGTTGGATTTTAACATTTAGGTATCAAAGTTATGTATCCATCTACTGCCTTGGCATACCTGGTGCTCCTGAGGGGTCCTGTGCCTGCTGCCAGCTGCCTCAGGCCGGGTGTTTTCCCTGTCAGAGAGCGAACTCCTCAGCCCATAGAGCCAGCAGCCCCAGAGCAGCCCTACAGCACCAAGATGGCTGCCTCCCTGTCAGTGGTCAGAGCCTCCCCAGAGCTAGGTGCTGGCATGAAAAACAGCTTCCTCACCAGGCAGATCCACAGCAAGAAGAGATATCTGAGGCCACAGCAGAAACTCAGACCATAGGTGAGGGTGCAGATGACCAAGCCCATGGCAGGCATAGCCATGACTGAGCTGAAGACCAGCACCTCAAAGCTCAGGGGGATGCGATAGCCCATGCTTGAGCTTAAATGGAGCCCCAGGGCCTGTGGGCAGGGTGTGGGTGAGGCCCCCAGGTGAGGCTGGTCACAGCCATTAGGGCGTCAGGGTGCTGACAGCTGTCTCTCTGACAGCGATCATAGGCTCCAACCGTCCCAGAGCAGGGTGCTGAGGGGAGGATGGCTGCCTGGTCCAGCTGGGAGGGGGTGCTCACAGGCTGTGGTATCAGCCACCCCATAGCAGGCACTAGGGGGGAAAATGGCGGCCTCACCTCACTGGGAGTGGTGGCAGGCCCCCAGTGACCCCTGCATGGCCACAGGCAGAGTGCAGGGCAGGGAGACGAGACAGCCGTCTTCCCACTGGTATCACTTGGCTGTTGTCTGTGGCTCAGTGCATCCTTCTGCCCCTCTTCCTTCAGGGCACAGACACAAGGAAAGTGGCCCACGGCCGGGCAGCGGTGGCCATCCCTCTGCCCAGATTGACTGTGCATGGCTGTCCCCCTCAGCAGTGTCGAGCTTGGGAGAACTTCCAGCACCACAGCAGCTGAGTTGCGATGCCAGTTAATATTCAGGTATTACGGCTTTATAAGCTCTTTCATGGAATTTCTAGTGAGCAGCTTCAATCTAAGAGTCCTGAAGAGAAGGAAATACTAACAATAAAAAAGTAAGCAATCAAAAGCAAATAATCAGACATCAAATTACAGGTTAGCAAATCCCCAATGTAAAATCAGATTTACCCAGTTGCTTTCCTTATCAATGCAGCTAGTTTGCTGTTCACAATAGGATTAACAGGAAAGAAACAATTACTGGTTAAATGTGAAGGCTCAAAACTGAGTCAACTTTAATCAGCAAAACCCCCAACTCACCCATTGCATTTTATAAATAGCAGTTTAAATTTGTTATTTGGGATTTGTTATTCAAATGGGAAAGGAAAAAGGAACTTAAAAACCAATGTAAATGGGCAGATGAAAAATTTAAAAATAGTATATTGGAAATGTTATACGAGCCTTAATTTAAAAAAAAAGCCATCCCCTCAAAATACCTTCTTCTATTTGTGATGCAAATGTGCAGTAATGGCAGCAAATAATTTAATCTACTCTAAAATTTTCCAAACCAAGGCAAAGAGGTTACCTGCGTCTCTTAGTCATTAGGATAGAGAGATATTGTTTTGTTGACCCATTTACAAAAATAAAAAGATTAATTTTTGTTTAGATTTTTAGGATAAAGATGGGGATGATAACAAGCAAGGGCTGGCTAATGTTGTCAGGCTCTGCTCGTACAGGATCAGATTTCCAAAGGGTTTGACAGAAGCCGGTTAAGTTGCTCACAATTTGTGCCTCAACTTTTCTGCCTGTTGGCTCTGAATTCCCCCCATGTAGGTGGGAGTTCCCCCTCTGAGTCACAGGGTAGCCTGGCAGCCTTCCTGATTTCATCCCACCCACAGCTCCTCTCAAAGGGAGCGCTCCCTGAGCAGCCTCCTTTACCAAGCATAGTTATTACAGTTTTTCTGTCAACGCACTGTGCCTTTGTGGGTGTAAGGCATTGCACAGGAAATGCTCTAGACTGCATCTGCTTACAGTTGTTCAGCAGTCCTTGCAAGGCCCTTAGAGACTGTGTAGACTTATGGACTGTAGCTATGGTTAAACTTCCCATACTGTGGAGAACAGGAGTACACATTAAGAAGTCCTAGGTTATTAACTTCAAAAGATCATTCCTAATATCCACACACAAGAGCTTTGTGGCTCTGGCTGAGAATGCATCTCAGTGGAAAGCAGCATTTTGTACTTTATACTTCCCTATGCAGCGCACTGGGTGGCCTCATTTCAGACCACATTAGTGCATCCCCCGGAGCTGGTGGAATTAACAGAATGCCCTTGCCAGCTTAGCAGAGATGACAGGAACTAAGGAGCTGCAGGATGTGACAGAGGCAGCTGGGTACAGTACACAGGCTGCACTGTCCTTACTCAGCAGTGATACAGGAGCTCTTAATCTCTAGGGTCCTCCTTACAACACCTTTAACTAACAGCCATTGATGTCAATGTTTTCTGTGTAAAAAAACATGTCAGACGTTTGGATGCTCCAGGTCTTTGGTCAAGATATTTCTAAGCAGTATTCCAGCAATAGCATTAGGTTTTATTTACTCTGTAGCAGTCCACATTAATTTGCCAAGTGCCATTACGTAACAGCAATTAATTATATTATTTCTTGATTACTAGTTGTGAGCATAGACTGTTTCCACAGTGTGCTGAAGTGTATTTCTGAAGCTCTTCTCAGTAGCTCTGAAGGGAAGATAAATGAGGACAAGCAGAGTGCCTAGATTAACAACAAATGATAAATCCAGGCCTCTTCATTGAAGCCAAATTAAAATATTATGTTGTAGGCCTTGACCTAATTCTGGCTACTCATTATTTCTCTTGTACTTTTTCATTAAACAGATTTTAAAAAATATCTGGGTCTGCCATATGTATAGGCTATACACTTCCTTTAGACATACATACCTTCAGAAATTATTCTCACAAGCTATGGACAATTTCAGAGGGCCTCAAAAGTTGCCACTAATTTTGCTGGAACCAGAATTTAATTCTCTATCTAAAGAGAAAACCTCATGCTGTTAAGAATAGTGTTTTATCTACCTTGTTTTAAATACTACAAGCTGCATCTGTTTGCAAACAACTCCAAATGTTACTGTCAGGACATGATTCTTAGTTTTAATATTAAAAAATTACTTCCTTTTCTTCCTTCCTTTTTTAACTTTTCTTTGGTTATTCCTACATTTTAGGATACTAATGTGTCCAGAAGAAGTGTGTAAGCTAGTGTAAGCTAGCTACTATGCTAACATATATACTATATACTGTACTATACTGTTTCATCAGAATTGTACTACCTTTCAAGCACTTGTAAATAGCAGCCAACATTGTATTGAATTACTTAGAAGTGTTTAATTCATTTAATCTCCTCTGGTTTTGCAGCCTCAAAATCTTTTGAATTTCTTTTTTTAGAGCTGTCTTATATCTCTCTACATCTTCCCTATAATAACTAATCTCACTGTCCCTAGGATTCAGTCTCCTGTATTAGAAAAGACTCCTGTGTCTCCTGCCTCATAGATTCAAAAGCAACTCTGAACTACACTGACTTATTTTACCACTGTATTGTTGTTAGAGAAGAGATTTGCCAGATGTCTTAGATATTTCATTATTCCCTCAAGGAATCTGACCTATCCTAGAAAAAAACTGAGATTGCACATGAAGGACCAACTTCTGTTTTCAGGGACGATGAATTTACTGGACAAATTCAGAGTCTTGGAAATTAATTTGTATTCATACTGGTGCAACTGGGGTCAGAATCTAGCTAAAAAGCCACTCTCAAACTAAAAGTTTTATCAGCCGGTTACTAAACTGGGTGCTAAACTAAGTCTCTGTATGTTAAGCTCCTGTGCTCTTAAATTGCTTTTGGCCCAGGTAGGTTCCAGATATGTGTGTGTGTGTGTGTGTAAGCGTTCATGAAATCTCTAGTGCATTTGCTGAGTAAAAGCTTGTTATTCAAACACAGTGTCAGTTCTGCTCCTCCAGAGGCAAAATTCCAACCATGACAGGACATAATCATGGAAGTAAATAGGTCCACACATATGCTTATTAAGTCACTTAACAATACAGCTCTAAAAAAGCCCAGAATACCTGCACTATCACTGTTTTTTGCATGCTCTTTGGGCTTAGGTTAGCGTCCTCCAGGATCCTCCCTCTTCTTCCCTCAGCCCTGATTATCTTCTCCTCCATACTGCAGTTTATTTATTTCTCTTGTGTAGCCCATATCTTTTGTTTTTGACTGGTCTCCCAGCTGATTTTATTATGTTCACAAGGAATGCCTTTCTCTTCTTTGGCCTTGATGAAGCTTCCAGTCATCCCTGACCATCATAGTCCTGTGGCCCTTGCAAGCCAGCACTGCCACCCGATCGCTTTCTTGGCTCTGCTTTGGTGTGTTTGCTGACTCTACATGTGCTGAGCAGCTCAGTAATAAAAATTCTACAGCTGGGACCAGGATACAAAGAAGTTTCAAACTGTCAAAACATAACTTACTACTCTGTTGTTTTTCAGTATTATTTCCTCAGTTCAACTCAAAAAAAAAAAAAAAAGAATTATGTATACAGAATAAAAAAGTGCATTTTTAATCCTCCCTACCACCTGTAAGCTTCTAAGGGTATAAAACTTTATTTTACTGGTCTGAGTTAATAAGAGAAGATATACAGATGAGGTAGTCGTAAGACCTCTACTCAGCATTGTAAACACCGGCATTGTCTGTCATACTTCCTGCTGTGAAAAATATTTTGTGTTAGATCTTTTAAAACAGGAATTAAACTGGCTGCGCATTTTGGGTATGTGCAACAGTACTTAAAGAACTGTGTCTGCGTAACTTTAAACAACCACCTCTGTGTCTCAAACTGCCATAAGGAGGTTATGTTGCAGAACTTTCTACTGATTCACAGTAGAGGTAATTGAAATATGTGCCTATTCTGAACAAATCCAAACCATACCAGAAAAAGGTCATTTAGTGAGCTCTGTACTGCAGTTCCTTTTTCCAAAAATAATCTTGCAGTTGACAAACAGGAACTTATATTGAGCTGTTTTGGTAGATTGGGCAGTGACAGGACAGGCTTGAAGGCAGGATAACCTCATCTTTTGCCGAGATGGCATCTCTAGCAAAGCTTTTAGCATAGGGGCTGACAACAAAGGGACGCTTACCCTAATTCTTCTTCTGTCACAAAGTTATTAATCTGACACCAAATACAATTTACCCATCTAATCTAAAGAAAAACAAAAAATCAGTTTATAGGTATAAGCACATTTTTAGGCATGCTTACAGTAAACAGTTTTACAAGGTGTTAATTAGATTTCCAGGACTGGAAAGAAATATAATCAGATCAGAGTTAGTAGGTCCAGAGCCCAATCAGAACAAACAGAAATTGTAATGTCTAACTATTCCCTATGGAAAAATTTAGAGTGTCTTAATTTGACATGTCAGTATAGAAAGGAAAAATCCTCTGACTTACGACAGCAATGAATGCATAGTCCATAGTCATAAGGTCTGGAAAATCTGTCCACTGCTCGAGGGGAAAGGAGACAGTGAAATCACATACACTGTGAAGATCCATACAAATTAGATAAGCAAATTCTTATTTTTAGCATTTGCCCAACAGCAAAGGCAAGGGAACAGCACATAAACAACTCAGAAGGGAACAAGTAACCTAGGCTAATCCAGGGTACATTGAAACAGCCAAGTACCAGATGCAGGGTGTTCTCATATAACTGAAGAACATTTAACTAATATAACTGAAGAAAAATTGTAATAGGCAATCAAACAGAGAAGACAAACCACATATTTCTGTCCCTACCTTGCCACTCTAGGAGTGACCTTGCAAAATGCCAAGTGTCTTTTGCTCAAAACTGAGGGCCAGAGGAAATCAAAGACTTCACCTGCCCAGATTTATGAGAGTACCTTGGCACTTAACTCTCATTAAACTCCTACAGAAGTCAAATGGGTTTTAGGAAGATAAATCTCTGAGGATCCAGGCCTTTGGTACCTAAAATAAAACTTGGGCTTAAATTGAGACCCAGCAGCAAAACAGTGATTTTGAAACTTTTTTAACCATCTGGAGATGCCTGACATTTTTAGTTATAATTTTCCCTGCTTTTCTGATAGAGGCATAAAGATAGAACAACTCTGTAGCATAGGGAATATGGAAATCAGTCTTGAGCTCTTTCACTCTGGCGTATTTTAAGCAAAAAGGATGAATAACGTACATTTCCATACCTCCTTCCTGAGCAACTGCCTTTACCAGAAAAGGAGATAGCACCAATACATTTCCTCTCAAGGAATCTCTCAAGACAGAAAAGGAAGCCCTGCTCTGTTCTGTGAGTGAACGGGCAGAAGTGGTATCATTCGGAAGAGGAATCAGGGCTGTGGAATCTGAATGGACAGAAGATCCTCCCTGACTGTAGAGAATAAAATTGTTGCAACTTAGAGGGTGAGATCCAGCTTGTCTCCGCTACTTCCCTAGAAAACAGCACACAGCTTCCAGCTCAGCATGCAACTCTCCAGATCCATTCTGCCTGCTCTTCCAAATTCTCTTGTAGCACTGGGTTATGAAGTCTACTCCTGAGATCAAGTGCCTAAACTTTAGGAATAGATCTGTTACTGAATCTGGCCTTGAAGGCCACACAGGTGGAATATCTGTGGAATATCTGATAAAGTAGTGTCATTTGATAACTTGCTCACATGTTTTCATAAGACTTCATAATGAGTTGAATAAGACTCAGTAGAAATAACCAGCGTCTCAGGTTGTGTTATAACCCCACTATTTCTACTGTTACTGGTTGGCAGAGGTCAGATAGAAGGGGGGATGTCCAAGCAAAGCTAACGTTTCTTTGATCACTCATGTACTAATCCCATAATGCTACCTATATGTACAAGTCAAGGGACATAGATCCAAATGAGTCATTCTCTGTCCCAGATTGAATATAATTGCAGTTTATATTCTGCAATATATAGGAGAATACAGGATATATATTGTTCTGGGAGCTTATCTTGTTTAAAATAGCTAAAATGTGATCAGGATTTGTTCATACTACAAACCGAACTAAACTGTAATTCTTTCCACTGATTCAATTTTGTTTGTTTGTAAGGACAGCAATTAAAGATGCCATTAGCCTAGTGATGAGTATGTTTCCATCCTCCACGTGACTCTTACTTGAGCATCTGTGTTCTTGTGAGCAATCCTGTGATTAAATTCATGATCTCTCTAAAGATAATCTCCTAATTTCTGCTTGCTTATTTTCTCTGAAAAATTATGTTTGTCTGTAACCTGAAGACCATACAATTAAGTGTATGTAGCTTAAAGTAAAGCCACTTTTTCGAAACGGTATACATTGTACCTATTGAATGATGCTGTCAATTCAAGACAAAGATTTTTGCTAGGGCGGGCCAAAGAGATTTTCAAAATGTTATTGCTTCAGGTTCTGGAGGACAAAGGGAAATGCTTTGCATATCTGCATTGTAAGAAATCTGAACAATAGCAGTAAAACATTTTCTAGAGCAGAATCTCCTGGAATAGGATCTGTTCTTTATATCAGTGTGCAGCAGTATACCCACACACTGCTTGTAAAAAAAAAGTCTAAGGAAAGTCTCGGTACTTTACTTGGAACAGATCAACAAATGGCAGCTATAGAAAAGACTGAAGTGTTTACTAGCTTTTTTCATCACCCTTTTAAAAAAGATCAGTTCCAATAGCATAGGCATGACATAATTAGTACCAGTGAGGGAGGGGTAAAATCTTAACCTAGAAGAGGAAAAATACGGATTAGGGAGTTTTTATATCAGCTGGGCCTGATGAACTTTATCATCCTAGGATATTTAAAGAAGTGACTGAAGTGGTTCTGCAGCTCATAATAGTTCTCTTTACAAGAGTACTAAGTGAAAAAAGAAAAAGAAATGTAGTTACTATTCTAAGAAAAAGTGAAGCAGTTAGCAGCTGGGGAATTATAAATCATACCTCTTCATTAAAATTCCTGGAAAAATACTGAAATATTTTCAAACATTATATACAAGCACATGGGAAAACCCATAGATTCACAGACATCATAGATTTATCGAGAACAAATTCTGTCAAGACAATCTAATTCCCTTCTGTCAAAGGTAACTGGCACTGTGAATGGAGAAGAAGAAGTAGGAGTTAAACGTCTTGGCTCCGTGAAGCTTTGGCCATTGTCTCCTATAACACACAGGAAGTGTCTTCTAGCTGAAGCTGCTGTAGGATGGCTGCAGGACTGCCTGACAACTATATTGAGATTGCAGTCTTCAGTGATTCCTGAAGGGCTTATCATGTGGATTCTGCAGCAGTCTATCCCAGACAAGTACTGCTCATTGTTCTCAGTAGTGACTTGGAAGTTGAAATAGAGACTATGCTTATTAAATTTGCAAATGCTAGCAAGCTGAGAGGGTCTGCAAGTGCATAGTATAAATTTGGAAAGCAGTCTGAAAATAAATGCAGGTCAATAGGAATAAGTGCTATACTGTTCCAACTGCAAAAATAAAAAGATGGGGAAAAATGATAAGGCAACATTAGTGCTGAACCTGGGAGTCTCAGTGAATCACAAGCTAGACATGAGTCAACACTGTTAACACAGTCACAAAAAATGGAAGGTAGCATGCTGAGAGGTTTAAATGAAAGTGTAGTCTAGAAGACATATGTGAAGTAACCTTTTACTGTACTTTGCAATCAAGCAACTTTGGCTGGAATACATTTTGGGCCCTGGCTTTGGGGGCCGCTCTTCAAGAAAACTCTTGCTGAGATTAAGAAAATTCTGACAAGGGCTACATAAGGGATCTTTTAACTTTTATGTAAGAATGAACAAAATGGGATTATATTGCTTAAAGCATTGAAAGCTGGGAAAGCAGTGAAATCCTGCCCAGGATGGACAGGAAAAGAAATAAAAGCCTAAATGGCAGCAAAAAAAGTTCAGGTTAGACATTAGAAAAGCTTTCCTTTCACTATTATCATTGAAACTACAGAACTGTTGACCTAGGAAGGCTTTGGTCTCCAGCACTGAGTCTTTCAGGACACTGGTGAGGAAAGGCACAGTACAGTTTTCTTGCTGTGTGGCTGAGGGATGAACTTGATGATCAGCTAAGGCTTTCTAGAATAATTTTCTATGACTTTTTTGAATGCCTTAGTCTCAAGCTGCTAATAAGTGTCCATTTTGGAGTAATGCTAAGCCTATTTGTGTCCACATAACTTTTTTTTTTATTGAGATACTCCTGTATATACCCATAACTGCTTGCCGTTGTAGGTTCTGTCTATGCAACGCCAGAACAGTTGTCTCCAGGGCAGTGCTGAGCCTGGTGCAGTTCCCGAGCGGCAGCTGCCTGCAGTGCCCATTGCTGCCCACTGCTGCGGGGCCGGGCTGGCAGGGAGGCTGCAAGGCAGCCAGCTCAGGCATGCCAGGCAGCCTCTACCAGCCTTGCCAAGCTGCTGGGCATACTTGAATAAATAGTGTCCCTGTGTGATTCAAAGGGTGCCTGACAGTCGTGCTCGTGGGCTGATTGTTGGCACGGTCAGTGAGTTTGGTCTTGATGGTGGTGTTGGGCCACCCTGGAAAGAATAGCATAGATCTGCCATGGTCAATGAGCATTATCTCTGTGCTTTCACAAGAAACATTGAAAGCCATTTCTGACCAACCTCCAGACAATTTTGGCATCTGATTTCAGTGCTGTTATAAACTACTAAGTTTCGTCCATCTACCATTCCTTAACACTGAATGTTCTGTTAAGGACAAATTCTTTTCATAATGGCTTTATTTAAAATGCATTTTCTTTCAGTAACAATCTTTATTTATCTAATTTCAGGATGATGGATAAGAATTATCCAATATATTGATTTTACAAAACAGAAATTACCTTTCATAATTCAACAAAGTGGATATAAACTCAGTAGAGCCATGTTAAGATACTTGGACATAAATATGTTATGGAGTTTAAACAGACACAAAGAGCAAGTTGTATAAATGTTCTAAAGCAATCAATCCTTGTTATTTAGGTGAGAAGGAAAACACTGTAGCATGTTTGTTTATGTTGTGAGTGAGTTTACTTGAAACAGATTCTCCTTGAACTAATAATCTCATAAATGGATCAAGCCTTGGGTAGGAGAGTTTTCCCTGAAGTCAAAGGTGGTGATTTCTCCTTATATCATGCAGAACAGGTAAAAGCAGTATTGTAGCTGCATAAAACATTCTTTGAAAACTTCACTTCTAAATAATACCAGAAAAAAAAGGCAAAGTTGAAAAGGTTTATACTAGTACAATAACCCTTAAAAAAACTCTCTATGTGTTAAATACCTTATTGAATTTAATCTGAAATTATTTATTTTGCTCTTTCCTATCAGTTAGGAATTTGCAATAAACACAGTAACATGTCTGTATAAATGTATCATATAATAGCTTAGTAATTCTCTCATTTCCAATATAAAATTATTCTATACATCAAGAAATACTGATTTAACAAAGTTAACTCTTTCTATTGTTACATTTTTCAAAGAAACCTTTCAGAAAACCAGAAACCTATTTATTATAAGATGGTCTGTTTATGTGTTTATAGTATGTTTATCTCTGTTGTATCTGAAAGCCTTATAAGTAGCCTATTAATCTAGATTTTCTCACTAAATACTCTGGGCAAAATTTCAATGAAACTGAAATCATTGAGGTGTCTGAGGCTACAGCTAGTGCCTGTGCGTACAGTGACGTCAACAGATTCCCTCCCTAAGTTTTCCACAAATATGCTGGCCTGTAGAAGATACATTTTTTTTAGGAAGCTGAAGAAGTAAGGAAAAGTTCAGGAAGTGAGTCCCACTTTACTTCATTGAAATGCATGTTGTTCATTTCAGGAGAATTTATTGAAAGTGCACTTCACTTAAGTCTGTTTTAAAGCTACTCAATTAGAGTAACTGAGCATTCAGTGAGTTTTGCTCTCTGTATAATACTGAAATATTAAAGTTTCCAAGTAATACACAATCTCAAAATTATAGCAATTGATTAGCTCAATCACAAAACCTTTTTCTGTTTCCATCAAGCTGCCCTATGACTCTCACCTTGTCCAAGTCATATGCATGCAAAAGTAAGCGATTGCTACCCTACCACTCACAGTTTGCCTTACCTACTTCATAGCTGCCTTCTGCTGCATGACAGTACACAGGCACAATACAAATATCACTGATTGTTTAATGTTACTAGCCACTTTCCATACAGTCCTTCTGAAATTATAACAGTAGAACATATTACATAAATAAGAGTTGATGAGAAAAAAAAACATACACATCAAGACTGTTAAAATGCATAGGATTTTGGTTTTGACTTCTCATGTGCATTAGAGATTTCTGTTAACCCCCAAATTCTTTTTCTGAAAAATCAAATAAAATCATTGTTTATAATCTGATCATGGGTCTAAGCACAGGCAACTGGAGGAAATACTGGTCTACTAATCAAGGATCTGTCCTTTCTTTCTAAATACTAGCCAAGCAGTAATTCTGAAGAAAAAAAATAGCTTCCTAGCAATCATGGCTTATTGGGTGAAATAAGAAATTCACTCTGGCTTGGGCCCTATTAGAAATACAACCCAAGTGAACTACAATATGAGCACAGCCAGAACCGATAAAGAACACAGACAATCTTTGCTGTCACTGTTGCTAAAGACACTCACTAAAATACAAAAAGACTCAATGTATAATAAATGTAATGAAAACTTCCAAAGCTGGGTATAATAACATTAAAAAGAGAGACTTAGTTTCAACAACCCTGGTTAACCCTGGAATCTCCTGCTTCATGCTTCATGTGGTTACAGCAACTGGCTGACCTTCTTTGAAAAATCATATGCATGATAAAACAGAAAAGAATATTTTCTAGTTAGAAATCAGCCTGTTGTCTGCCATATGCTATTTTGGGAATCACACTTCCAATATTGTAAGTCAAGCCAAGATATTGGCTTCTGTCAAGGATACAGCTTTATATGAGTTTATAAGGACTTCAGGCTTTCTACCAAGATCTTAAAAAAGTACTACTATAAAGCTACTTGAATCAAGATTATAGTAATTCAGAAGATTAATTATTCTGTAGTGAAGAATATTACATGTGCCTTTTTATGGTATTTGGATATAACTTAGCAAAGTACTTAAACAATTTTTTACTGCTAGTATATACTTCAGGATATATGTGTGCGCCTTGTTGAAGTAAAACCTAAATTACTAAGGATAAACTTCTGGGTCAAATTTTCAAAAGCATCTTTTCATTTTATTGCTTGACCAAATTTGTTTATTGCTAAGAGTCAAAGCATAACACTGGGGAAGAATTCCAGCATCTTTGCGGGTCTCCAAACTTCTAAAGACTCTGCTGCTGGAAGACAAGTTCTTCCGTGAGTGCTGGAAATAATGAGAGGCCTGCTTTCTATCAATTTGTATTCTTTGTGTCCACAAATGCTCACCTACACAGTTTCCCTCTCTGTGTGTTCTAAAACGTCCTCAGACAGTACTTGCCTGTGGATTGGCCTCTGCTAAACGGAGTGTGTGGCACTCAGCTTGTACATCTGCTCCCCTCAGTGATGGCACTAGTGCAGATTTTGTCTTCTGAACAGCCTTCAGTTTTATTGAAACTTAATTAAGAATTAGACTTCCATATTTTTTGTCAAATTTGGCTAAAATTATCCCATGGGTATAAACATCTTCAGGGAGATAGGACTGTTATTGCTAATAATATGATAGTATAAATCTCATTTTCATAAGAAGCTAAGCTATAAAGAAAATGACTGTCGGCGTTAAAGCAATGTGCTTTTAGGAGCGAGAAAGTCCTTTCCCATAATAAATCTGGGACTGCATTTCAGAAGTTAGCAATGTTTATATCAATAACCTGTAAGTCTAAATCTTCTGTACTATCACAAAGAATCTGCTTTAGCATGGAGTTCTAAGTAAATAAAGAGAAAATAAGTAACCACAGGGTTTCTGTGAAGAGAAGGAAAAAGCAGGGATGTGGGCAGAGAACACAGGAAGCAGGGAAAGGGAGTAGTTCTTTATTTATTGGGTATTTATTTATTTATTGGGTATTTGATTGTGGAGACTATATTCTCAATGGACAAAACCTGCTGCGATTATAACTCCTCTGAGTTCAGGGGAGTTCTCCTAGGACTTAAACTGGTTCCTCCCTCTCTCAGAAGGCAAATCTGGGAGAGGATCAATAGCCTCATTTCTTTCCTTGGCTGAGAATATCCAGTGATTGAAGTCACTGTCCTCAAAGAGAGCATTTTTACCATCTTGTCTAACAAATTCCAGAGACGGTGACCTCCAGAGCGCAAGATGTTTCTGCTGTCTGTAGGTTTTCCAGAGGCACTGACAAAAGACAGATGGAAGGGAAGAGTTCAGTGTGCACCCTGCAAAGGCCTGCTGAAGATTTTCTGCATCCAGCTTATGTTCTTTTTTTACTTTTTTACTTTTCCTGGATATTGGTGGAAAACAGATTAAAAGTCCCCAGAAAATGTGTGGTTAGTTATAAAAACTGAACAGTGCCAGACACTAGCAAGTAAGTGCCTGTTGTCTGCTATTTTTGCTGGAGTCCTCAAAAATGCTTCTTACAATTAGCATTTGTGTCCTACCTACTAACTTACTTTCATAAACTCAAACAGACTGTGTTATTATCTCTTCTTAGAGTTTAACAGTTTTATGATGTAATTTTACTAATCCCCTGAATGACCCAAGTTGCACATTAATGTCACATTTCTTCCTCTTCCACCTCACAGGAAATCATTTTTCCTTATGTGATCCAATGCAATATGCAGCATGCCAGGGGCTCTCACAAGCCTTTCCAGTGTTGTTTCAGATGTAGCTTGTAGCTGGCATGGAAGCCTAGGCAGTTGAGGCTTACTGCACATAACCAGTGAATTTTCTTTCTCAGTACCTCGGTCTGCCCTTTTTGTACTGTGGGGAATGTTTTCCTGCCTCTGAAAGGGGCTGTGAGACTCCTGAAAGAGCATGAGCTCATCAAAGAAGATGCACTGGGAAGGTCCAGTTGTGTGAAGTGGTTTTCAGAAAAGCCAAGGGAACCGAAAATGTTAAAGAGCCCCTCAGCGATTTAAGTATTTCTCTTTTCTAAGTTCAGCTGCATCCCCAAATCATGTTTTAATACACCTCACATTTTTCTTCCTTATTACTTTGGATCAAATTCAAAGCATTCTACCAATGAGTAAGAAACAGAGCAATCTTCCTAGTCATTTACTAAAAGCAAAAGGAAGAAAAGTTTCTTAGACTAGAGTCCCTATCTCTTTTTTTTTTTATGCAAAAGGCAGAAAATGACTAGAATTAGTAAGAAAAGAATAATAAGAGGTTCCAATAACATAGTTTGTTTGAGGCTATATTTTATGCTAACTTTATGACCACACATATTGGGATAATGCAAATCACTAGGATTTTCTGATTTGAACAGAATAGATAAAAAAAGAATAAGGCTGACAGTTCAGCCTGAAAGGCTCAGTACATTTGGCCAGTGCTAATAATGGCTCTATAAACGTTTCTTGGGGTTTCCAAACCTTCAAAATAGTGAAGTATTTCTTTGTTTTATTTTTAAAAATTGTAAATCATACTCACTCAAGAGGCAAAATTTTACATCTCTCTTACTGTAATGACTCTTTCCTAGTAGCTTAGAATTGTGCTTTACATACAAGCTCTCCTTCCTAGAGGCGGGATTTTTACAAGACTCATTTGAAACTGGTGGCTGATTCTCTTTGCATGTGATCAAAACAACACTGAGCTGTGAAAAACACCAAAATTCCTCCCAGTTGCAACCATGTGCCTGGAAACTGTTTCCAAACATATTTTTGGAGTTTACACATCTCTTGTAACATCATTCCAGAATACCATTGTGGTCTAGCTCACATCTGAGCAGTTTTGCGGAAAAGGTCTTATGTTCCCTCTCAAGTTGGACATGTGCCTAAATGCACCCAAGCATAGGGTGCAGTAGGCTAAGGTCTGCTTTCACTAATACCAACTGCCAGTAAACTCAAGAGGCCTATTAAAAATAGAAATAGCTAAGACAAGTGGTGCAGCCACACAAAATTTTCCTGGCAGGAAAGAAAAGAGGTGCACCAGAGCTACAACATAAATTTCAGGCTCGTAAGGATTCCCTCTGGTGTGGTGATCTCACCATAACTTCCTAAGTCACCAAGAGGGGCTGCTTGTAGTAATGGCTGAGCTACAAAGTAACATTTTCCCTCATTCAACAAGGATGACAGAAACCCAAAATTACCACCTTCTGCTCTTTTCTTAGTTTCAAAATTCAGTCATTTCAGTGACACATTCAGAAAGCCAGCATATGGGAATGAATTTCTGTTTGTCCATCTCCCTATCATCCTCCAATTTGATTTATACTTCAGCAATCTTTAAGATTAGGTCTTTTGATACATTGGAGTTTTGGAGAAATTAGATAAGAAAGACTGATTTTTTTTTTTTCATTTCAGCCTATTGGGAATGAAGACTTTGCAATTATTTGATGACCTGACTGAGGAGCATTCACAGAAGAGAACGAGAAGAAGGAATCAACTTTCACAGAGTGAGTAGAAAGACACAAAATAGATTTGTATTTCAGAGCTTTCCATAGTGACAGCAAAAGCAAGTCATTCTTATGGATTCAGAAAGTACAGACCTAAGGAAGGCACAAAACATGATGAGATCACAGATCCAAGACAGTGAAAAAGAGCCACTTTCTTCCTCCAAAATGCCCTTCAAGCATTGACATATAAAAAAGTAAACAAGCAAGCAATCAATCAGACAGAACTCAGGCACTGATTCTTGCATTGCTTTCCCTGTTCCTGCCACCAGGTCTGGCAAGACTGGGATGAGAATCCTGGAGAGGAATGGAGTCCTCCTTGCTGGGAGCTGCACCTCCTCTTGGGAACTGGTAGCTAAGAGGGCTGGAGTGGTCTCCACAGGGCTTCTTCCTGTGCAAGACCTAACCGCCTTTCCTGTCAAATCAGTGGCTGTGAATGGCACACAGAACTAGGGTGAAGGTACAATTACTCACTTATTATGTCCTCATTACCCTGTGTGTTGCAAAGATTCAGCTCTTTTCAGTGGCAGACCTGCTGGTACCAACAGGGACCCAACCATAACTCAGAACAGCGTCTCACAGACCTTATTGAACAGCCAATCTGATCTCATTGCGGGAGAGTATCTCAAACTGAAGATATAAACAGCCTAGTAAAACGATTGAAACCAGTTACTCAGCAGAAGGAAAACCTCCTTTCTCCCCCACTCCCTTTAGTCTGAAAAGTCACCTTGCACATTGCAAGAGCTTTCTCTGCCTAACTGACAACTTGGCAGCCCTGACAAGAGCAATTTGACTTTAGATGGAAGCTGGATCTGTGGCAAGCATATAGTTACAAAATAAGTCACGCTTTCCTTCCATTGAGTGCGTGTTCTATTTATAGCACATTCTAGATTATGCAAGGATTCCCAGAACACTGCAGACTCTAGCTGAAAACTATATCTGCATAGCATGGAGTATATCAAGCAATATTTTAAAAATCCCATTGTTAGCAGAATGAGCATCTTGCAGTTATATCTACAGTAAAGCTGGAGTAGATTTGGAAAGATAGGGTATAGTAATGAAGAGTAGATACAGTTCATTTTATTTTGTTTGCCAAATCATTTTGATAAATTGTATCTTTCAAAAAAGCAAAACAGTAATTGCATAAAAAAGGCCTGAAAAGCCAAGGTAAATAGTTCACTTGATTGAAAAGTGAGATTTTTCTGATGTTTGAGAGAGTATGTATTCTAGAAAATAAGAGAGAATGTTTTAGAATGTGAATGATTTAGGACAAGAATATCTGAACACTTTAATGTCAATTTGCTCTCAAAGTTGTGACAAAATACAGTATCTTGCTATCCATTCAGCCATGGGATGGGAACTTTCAGCAAAAATTGGTTTTGTGATGCAAACATTACAAATTTCTTAGATTTTCATGTTAGGAATACCAAATAACAAAGCTGGGACTTAAAATATTTCAGTGACATTTAAGAATTTCTAAATCCTCAAGAAAAGCAACACAGCAGGAGAGCCATGCAGATATAAAAGTAAAATACATATATCACTGAACATACCTGTTTTCAGTGCAAATACCCTGTAAACACCTGCATCTATTTCTTTTCCCCCAACTCTTATGTCATGTAAACTTAAGGTACTCCTGTGGTTCAAAATAGGCCAATTGGCAAAGCTTATTCTGAATTTTCAAATGACTTATCACTCGTAAAGTGTGAAGCAGGAATTTCTGAGTGTCACACTCAATAATAGCCATTTTGAAAATTTGGCTGAGTTTAGTCAAAACCAAAGATTTGTAATTCTATTACAAAGTTTATTATCACTGAGTCATCACAGGTTTTCACTGAAACATCAAATACAAAGACAGGTTTGGGTCAAGACTATTCAAAAATATAAACAACAATGACCATTTTCACACCAGTGCATTGTCAGACTTCACAATCTTGACTAATTTTAAAAAACGGATATATTGATTGGCTGTCCCAGTCTATTTTAGACAGCAGATTCACTCTAAACTCTGTTAACTGGTTTGCTGGCTAGCTAATCAATCCAAGAACAAATTGTACTCTTTCAATATATTTTTTAGTTTACCACACAATCGCCAAGCTCTGTTATGAAGTGAACTTTGGAGTCTAACAATAAAATACACCTGTAGAGAAAGTCTGCAATGTTACCTTCAATAATAGGTTAAATTAGCAATATACCTGGGTTTAACTGTAAAATTTTATGAATTGTGTTCAACGTGTTACAAAGCAGAGTTTATACAACTAGAATTAAACAGCCTATCCTCAACATCACCTTTTGTGCTTGATTTAGGAACTGGGGGTTAACAAAGTTTCTTAACAAACTAGTAAGACTGTTGCCATGGTTGGCACAGCATTCAGGCCTCTGTACCTACATACCAGGTTCTGCAAAGTTACAGTCCATTAAAATATGAAATAAATGGGAAGAGAGGAGGGAAGAAAGGGCAGTATTTCTAGACCCAAATGTAATGTGGAAGGGCATTTTATAGTATCTTTTTTTAGTGATATGACCTATACTTTTCAAGTCACTCAAATTTTAATCTCTGGAGTGCTATTTTTCCATCAACAAACTATGGAAAGAAGGTGATGTGAGTTCCTCCGTTGTCTATCCAATTATTCATCATTAATAGACTGAGTTGCAATGTAAACCTTCATGCGTAACTTCAGAGTTAGAAAGGAGCCAGATTGGACAGTTTTAATTACCCAGAAGTCATCATTTGAGCTCGCTCTTCCCATACCCTTTCATTTTTAAATCAAACTTCCAGTCTCACACGTTAGTTTTCGCACATCGTCCACTAGATACTGGAATAATTTACACAAGGTGTGAAGTAGTCTGTTTTTAGCTATCTGTTACAAAGTTAGCAATGTTACTATTCTTACTGGGCACAGTGTGTAAGATATATTCCCACACTAGGAGAGTATTTAGTAAGGTCACAAGGATGCCCAGTCCTTATCAAACACATTCCCTGGAAACTTGGCAGGGGTTTCATTTTACAAGAATTCAGGGGCAAATTAATAGTATTGGGTTTAGACTTATTTAAATTTTTCAGTGTTTGTGCAGAAAGAGATTTGTATTACCAACCTGTAACAGAAAATTTGTTGTCAGCAGTATCTGAAGTCTAATTTTGCTTTGAGTAAATTGATTTTGAATTCATGTAATTCACTAACTTCGGTAGAGTCGGTTCACATTTGCAATAGAAGCAGGCTGTATTCACACTACTAAGATTTGTTTTAGTCTATTTCACCATTTCATAAGGAAGAAAACAGATTTTTTACATAATTTTAAAGATTATAACATCAAGACTGGAGGCAGAGTAATATATGCAAGGATCGGATGCAAATATTTTCAATGTTTAAAAAGGATTTTATATAACCCAGATGAACAGAAGCAACAGAAGTATGGCTTTAAATGGAAACAGAACCCTGCAGAAAGAAAGGACTTGGTCAGAGAGCTGTGTCTGTACTTCTAATAATCTGTGGGAAAGAGGGAAGTCCCCCACACACTTTGTTTCTTGTCATTTTTCTGACATTTTCTTTAGTGTCTATCCTGTAGAAAGTGTCTGTGTATGGTAGGCATGTTGCCAGAAACAGTAAAGTGGAAATCGAACACAACCAACCATTAAAGATCTTTGCAGAACTCCCAGGCAGTCTATGTGATTGCAGGAGGCTCTTCGAATTCTGCTGCAAGCCACACCAAACTATATGTCCCAAACAGATGTATTAAATAACACATCACAGCATATCCAATGGAGAAAGATGTGATCTGCTGTGCTCATGAGGATCAGAAAAGAACGGTGAGCAGAGAAAGCCTTATTTTAGGGAAGAGTATTTTTTAAAAAACTTATTAAGAGGAAAAAAAGAAGAGCAGAAGCAGAGTTAGTTACTACCATCTGCAAAAGCTGAAAATAGCCTCAATAAATTAATGAGGGGACTCTGATCCCTCTGAGAATCCAAGAATGTGTAAAAAGAAGTTATGAAACTTAGCAAATATTATATTCAACTATGTACCCTGAAAACAGAATATGTACAGATAATATGCAATACGAAATATTTGCTGTGACATCACCAGCTGGTTTTTGCCTATTTGCTATGCACTGAAGCCTACCCAGCTTTCTCAGCCTCAGCGAGAAATTGGAATTTGAAGCTGGGTAATTCATTAGTTTCAATTAATAGGAAAAGGACTAAGGCCCTAGTTCCGACCTTGTACTACACCTCTGCAAACCAGAGACTCACCAGGAGCCCCTTCTACCCAGGCAGGTACGGTCAGGCGACAGGCCCTTTGCAGCACGCACTCCCCAGCAGGCAGCAGTGCTCACTCAGCAAGAACAGCTGGCTGAGCTGTCAGCCTGCGCTCTGCTCTCTCAGTGTTGTGTCTTCTTCCCCAGCACACCGGCATGGCATCTTGCCATTCACAGCATGTTCTGGCCAGAAGACAGCATTTGGATACAACTGCACTCCAGAAGTCCAGAAAAATAAATTGACTCAGCCTATCTGTCAGAATAAGGTCTTCTACCAAAGGATACCCCTTGTCAGAAGCCGGCAGTCCTGCAGAGGACAGCCACACTTAGGAAACTCGCTTTCACATCCTGCTCCATCAGAGATTTCTTATGTGACCTTGAACAAGTAATTGTCTTGTTTATGCCTCAGTTTGCTGCCTTACAAACATTTGCAGAGGTTCTTGAGGGTAAGATTGCAAAGCCCTCAAATACAACGGTACTGAGGACCAGAAAAGTGGACAGATACAAACTTTTTTTGGAAACACAGCTGTCTACTTCAACTATCAAAAAACCCCAACGGTACCACAGTTCAAGTATGGGGGTCAAAAAAGGCTGTGATAACAGAGAGCCTTCAAACTCTGCTCTTGGGTAATGAACATGTCTTCTGACACTTAAACAACCACTGCTGACTGATAAACAATGCAGCATCTTGCCCTTCTAGCCTACAGAAAGGGTCACCACATGCACGGCCTTTGAGTTGTTCTGGGAAATGCAGATCTTAGAAGACTTCACCAAGAACGATATAGTTCTGCGTTATATAATTATCATTTCTTCTCTAAGATACAAAGCTCTCCGACTGTAACATTTCCTGGCTTTCCTCACGTGAGAGTCACAGTGTTCTTTGTGCAACATTGCTCCTGGAGCTCATGGTTCAGTAACTTTCTATCTGCCTTGATTGTAAGTGGCAGTGTCAACGCTCATGCCAAAAATAAACCCTCCTGACGAATGGATACTCCACAGGCTTAGACGCATCTTTTTATAGCAACCCTTTGATTTCAGATACCAAACATTTGCTATTTTTGGCACAGACGCTTGGAGAAACTTTTGTGATCTTTAGCCTACATGACTACTTTTGCACACAGCTCAGGTGCTGTCAGAGTACTTGTGGCTTTTCTTAAAGATAGGGAAATACATTTATTCTACTGGATATTTGTACTTACTGGAGAAATAACTGACATAGAAAATGGAGACGGTGCTATCACATGAGGTTTTCCAAATTGTTGCTGAGGTATTAAGGACTTGTCACTTCAAGAAGTTCTAAGATGTCTGATGGTTTGATATTTAATATAACTGAAAAGAATAATTTTGAATTTAATTAACTAGAAGTGAAATGTAACCATGGGATTACTTTGATGTATTTCCTCAATGGAAATGGAGAGGGTATATATATTTATTTCATTTAATAAGAGAATGTGGTACTAACTGCAGATGCCACATTCACTCTCTGGCAGACAGAAGTTCACTATTTATTCATAGTGCAAATTAAAAAAATATGTTTGGATAAGGACATCTTCAAAGTCATAATTTACCTGTAATACAACTCTACCAGCCACAACCAGCCCTAGAAGCCACTGTGTAGGCAGAGCTCTTGTTATTTTACGGCACATCAGTTCAGTACAACTAGATAACAGAATAGTAACATTTTGGCAGCACCACCTGATTTAGTCATTGCTATCAACATTCTAGTGAATTATATTTGTGATATTCACTATTGTAGCCAGAGCCAAATCTCAAGGAAATGTGTATTGCTGTTAAATGTTCTGTAGCTTAAGAAATGCTTGCCAGATTAGACCTAGTTTACCACAGTACCTACAGAATCTGGAAGGTAATTTAATTTTCCCATCCATATGAACCTCAATATCACTGGTAAGATTTTTTCCAAACAATTTTCTTGACAACAGTGTCATTTGCAGCTGACTAAATACTAGCCCAGACTATCAAAACAAATTTTACCTAGGAAAATGTAATACCAGGGGACAGAAACAAGTAAGCACTCTGGAAGGACAACTTTAAAAGAAAGAAGAGGCCATCTGAGGGGACACATCTGGAACACTGTGTCCAGTTTTGGGTCTCCCAGCTCCCTCCACTGGAGAGACTACAGTGGAGAGCCACAAGGATGGTAGGGGGCTTGAACATGTACTGTGTGAGAAGAGGGTGAGGGAATGGGGGTTGCCTGGAGAACAGAAGGCCATAAAGGAATTTAAATGTTGTTGTCTGCTACCTAAGGGTGGGGTTTAAAGAGAAGACAGCAACAGACTATTCTTAAAGGGACACCACAAAAGCACAAAGAGTGGCAGTCACAAGTTGCAACAAGGGAAAAGCATATGAAAAATATTCTTCATAACATAGGTGGTTAAGAAGAGTAACAGATTACCCAGAGAGGTTTGAAAATCTCCAAGGCTAGAGGCCATGAATTCAGCTGGCAAAGACCCACATCAGCCTGTGGAGTTACGGTAGTTCCTTTATGATTGAAAGCTGTTGGTTGCCTAATGATGATTTCCAACAAATGCTTCTTTAAATTGTGGTAGAAATGATTAGTTTTATGAGGTCTCATTTCAGCACTACTTGAGTTCCATGGGATTGAAGATTTGCGTTCCACTTGCCTTCAGACATAGCAGCTGTAGTGCTAGTTACTGGTATGGTTAGCTATTCTTTAATGCCTGCAGTTGAGAAGGTCTCTATCCTTCTACTTGGCACCATACAGACATAGAACAGGAGAGCAGTCCCTATACATTATTCAGGGCAGACAAATAGTGGGAAGGTAAAGTAGTACGGTAAAAACAAATCCATGGCGTATCATCAGAAAAACTGGAACAGATCCTCAGCTCTCAGTTTAATGCTTTTTTTCATTGAATTTTCTTGCTCATGTTCTCTTTCTGATCAATAAGACTTAGCAGCCAATCTGTGTAATAAAAGTACAAGGGAAAAAAAAAATCAGTGTTATGGACACTATACCAATATATTAAATTATTTTAAAAGTTAATTTCACAAGAAGTCTGTGAATAGGGCCTTATTTCTTCTGTGAATAAATATGGTCCTAAATACCAGTGCATTAAGGCTGCTTAAGGCTGAAAGTAGGATGATTCCAACTTGTCCTATTTTAGCAGGGTATACTCAAGGTATACTTTTTAAGACTACTGAATGCAATTCATTTCAAAATTACTTTGAAAGGATTGAAAATCTGACCAGATTAGATTCAAAGCCTGTGCAGCAATTGCTACAGCTGAATACAGAGCTTCATGGCTCCATTTTAGCTGTTCACTAATGGTAATATCCACTGGTCATTAAGTAAAAATTCAGTCCTTTAGACTTTCCCTCCTAAGGCATGCTAATGAATTTATTCATGGATGTTAATCCAACTAGGAAATTGGTCCTCTCCCTCTGTACATAATCTTTAGCATTAGACTGTTTCAAATGCTGGAAGCAAGACTATAACCTCTCATGGAAAGCTTTTCCTGTAAACACTAAAATGAAAAGAAGAAAAGAAAAGGATCTCAAAGTTGCAAGGCTTTTTGGATAAGGTAAGTGAGAAAAGTGAGTTTTATTTCTAAAAGCTGATATACAACATATATGCATATATCTGTGTATGTATATCCCTATGCTTTACCAGATTTCTTCTTTGCCTTTTTCAGATCTCCACAGTCAGGTCTGACTACAGGGAATAGCCCATGGAAGACTATGTATCTTGTTGTACTGTATCTGCCAGAACTGCTTTATTTGGGAAAACAACAGAAAACAGGCTCAACTAAAATTAATAGAGCACCATAACTTACACTGTCAACCAGAATATGGGCGTCAGAAAAATATATAGTAAAACAATGAGCTGATTTAGGTAGGAGAAAGTTCCCTTCCTTTACCTCAGAAATGCAGCAGTGATTTTTAATTCTGACACTTGTCAGAAAACATATTAAAATATTGCTAAGTATCAAAGCTTAAAAGAGATGCAGCCATTATCAGAGAGGAGCTGCATTGTCATACACCAGATTTCCCTCATTTTTATTAATGTTAGAAAATCTGAAAGTTAGAAAATCAAAGTGGAAGAAACCTCTTCTGCTAAACTCTTCTAGGGTGGACAATCCTTGCTGAGGAGTGACTAACAGGCTTGTCTACAAGGAAATAAAGTAAGGAAATACTACTTATTATCTATTTTGCACTACCTTCTGTGTGCAAACACTTCAAAAAGAGAATCAGTCCACATGCACAAAGATGCTCTGAGCTGAAGGCATGCCTCTTAAAATGAAAGATGGTACAGATCTCCTTCAGCAAGCTGTGACCAGAACCAAAGTGAAGCAGTCATATCAACACAGCACTGTAGAAAAGGTCCCACCAGCAGGTTTTTTTAACTAAGAAACAGCATTGCACCCCAATAACTATTTGCTGTCTTCGGAGTCAAAGCTCGTCACTCTTCAGTGCCGTGCTGTAGCTAGCTATATATATTGTTCAGTGAATGGCATTGCATTCCGCTGTGCACCACTTTTCACTAAAGAACTGTCTTAAGAGGACACATAGAGCCACTGCAAAATAGCTAGCAGACAATTCATACCATTAATGTGCAGTAATTCACTTTGTAAACAAACTCTGGGTCAGACTACTACTCATCTTATTATTGACTTATCGGCTTACATACTCACTTTAAAGGATGATAGTTACAACCTGCTGTGGAGAACTTTGATACATTCTAAATACCCACGCTAAGTCTCTGAGTAGGTTACACCTGTGCAGATTCAGTGACCCCAATGGAATAAGAATTTCTCCAGACTGATCCCCAAACATCAAGGTCAAAACCTTGATTCTTTTCTTTTTCTACTGGCTTGGTTGTCTGTTTTTAACTGGAAACACTATTTATATATCTTAAATAAAGTTTATTAATACATTACTCACTATGAGTCAGACAAGCAATAAGAATACTTGGAACAATGCACACAACCTGCAGTTGACAGCAGGTTGCCAGGTAGAGGAGCATAATTCTGAATTCTCTTCATTTCAGCCTGAAATAATGCCAAAAAAGGTGAATGCCATGACACAAGCTACAGACAACTCATAATTAAAGGCTAAATTACAAGGGGATTTCAGATACTAAAGGGGAAAAATCAAACCAACTATCAGTTATAAAGACCACAGAGCAATATTAGACTGTTGTTTTTATATATAAGTGTTATCAGTTTGTTTCCAAGATTTTTTTAAAAACTTCGTGTCAAATGTGAGCATCACTGTTTTACTGCATCCCATGCAAATTGTCAAGCATATAATCGTTAGGGAGGCTTTTCTCATCCCGTTTGATGTGCTAGGTGGAAATGATGACTCTGCTGACAGCAGGCCAGATGACTGATAAAGTACACATCTCGCATTGAGTCAAATGCTCCACAATCTCAACATATACACTAAGAGAGACACAGACATTTGTGTAATTAAAATTTGGCAAGCGAGAGGCAGATAAGTAGGCGGTTTACCAAGAACTGAATAGTTCCAGTCATCTGTGTAATACATACACCAGCTGTCAGTCAGAGCTGGGGGGTTTCTCTAGACTGACAGAGTCATGTGTATTCACCTTTTCTTAACTCACAGAGGAAGTCTTCAAGACTGAAGGTTGAAAAATATCCTTCTGTTTTTCAAAAACATGGGAAACTTTTACTGTGAAATTAGTTCCAAAAAATAGTCTGCATTAGCCATGGTTTATAGACTTGAGTAGAATTTCAGACATTTATGGTAGTAGAGAATTTGGCTTTTCTCTTCAAAAGGTGAAGTCAATGCAAGTATGGGCAAGAGGAAATTCACACTGAAATGAAAGCACACATTCTGCTCAGAGTCATTCTAGGTTTTATATTATCATCTCCATGATTTTCAGTTACAATTTTGAAAACGTATGCAAGAAAAACTGTATGAAAATTGTTCATTGACAAATGTATTTTCCTACTATTGTGTAAAGTGGATAGAGCTTTAACTGGTACTTTTCCATGTAAAGAGTCCCCCCAACTTCCAGAATACATATACTTATGACACAGCTACAGTAAAGAAAATTTGCAAGTGACATGGATGTATAGCCATTAGCAACATAGATTTTTGAAGTGTCAAAAACCATGTCATTGCTCTTTTCACAAGGATGTGCAAGTACTCGCAAAATAGTGGCCACAGACGATATTCCTCAGCTCATCAGTAAAAGAGAGGTAATTTTGGATACCATATAAAAGCCCTTACTAGCAAGTGAGTCAAATCCTTCACTAAGTGTCCTTGGCTGAGACTACATCCCTGTTCCCCTGGCAAACCCAAAGTACCAAGTATGATTGCTCAGGCAGAGCAAGCAGAACAGTGCAGTTATTTGGCAATTGTGTATTAGTACAAGTTCATATGCATCCAGTTGTGTTTTCAACTGAAAACATGCCTTCTGAACTGTAAATAAATTACATTCTATCTGTTCCATTTCCCTGTTGTTTCCTGAACAACTGTTAGCTTGAAACTGAGTTTGGGGTTAAATATAATGAGAACAAAACAAAACCTATCATAGAATTAAGGTTTAAAATCCTTTGCATGTTAGCTTAAAGGCAGTATTAGTACATCTTATTACTTTGCCATTTCCAATGCCTTGCAAAAGATAAGATTATCTCATTATTCCTGTTGTGCTCTCTCTAAGGAGGTGAAACACTAGATAAAAGAACACAGAAATAAAGCAGTTGATAAGTGGTGTCTGATACTACAGTATCAAAGCAAAGCTATGCATACTGCTGAAGCATCTCAAAAAGTACAAATTAAAATTAGGGATCTTCATATTCTGCATCTCCCAGCTAGACACAAACACAAAAGCAGTGCTTTTTGTGCAGTCTAAAGTGTGGTAGAAAACAGTCGTGTTTCATTCACTGCTGCAGTTACTCTCTAACTTTGTCTGCAAATAATCCACACTGCTGAAAGAAAACTGTGCCAAAAGAGTGCATTTTTCCCCAATTCAAAGAAATACAATAAAAGATAGCTTAACATATATTTTATATATATATAAACAGATATTAGCCCATTTTCTTTCCCAGCCTCCTAATACTTTCATCTTGACAGCAACTACTATTTCAGAAGACAACAATGAAAGGTGAAACATCTCCTATCAATCTGCTCTTTTTATATTAAAAAATAAATGCATAGAGGATTGTGGGAAAAGCAAGTAAAGTCAGAAGTACATAGACTATGTTTGCATAGTTACTGTTATAGTGGGAACTCTGCAGAGTTAGACAATACCATATTTCAGTCAGGGCTCCAGCAACAGAATACTGTGAAGAGCCTCAGCAGTATTTTGGATTTTGAGAGGTCTTCAGCTGACTTCTGTTCACATAAATGTAACTTTAGTCAGTCATATCTCCTGAACATAACTCATGGAAAAGTTTTGCTCCCAGTTTTGTGCTTTTACAGCCAAAAAAATGCCTTCACATTGAATGAATTTTTTCCTTAAGAAACTTGAAGGATAATCATGGGAAAGAAATAACAAGCCCTGAAGAGTAAAAAGAAACACATGAAATAGAAATAGAGTTGTCATCATTGTAGAAAATACATTATGAAAGTTGAGTTTCCCAAATGTTCATAGATACGAGGATTGAATGCCAGAGATGGAAGCTTCAGAAAGAACTTATGGAAGCTGACAGAGATAAAGCTTCCACACCAATCATAATGCTGGAAACCATCAATCCTTACCTGATACAAGTGGATTTTACTCAGTTGAAGTTTTCTTCAGATAGTGGTATAAGAACAGAGATTTTATATTTGAAAAGTGAGATCAGAATCATGCAGGTATACCAAAGAATCATCTTCTTGAAGTTTACGGTTAGCATCCTTCTAACTTGACTGTACGGCCTTTGGACAGAAATAGATCTTGAAGACAGGATATCTGAAAGCTTAAAATGGATTTACTCTTACCCATAAAACCGCCAGGTTTTAACATCATGTTTTCACCCACTCCCTGCACATGCTGCAACTAAGAAGGAACAGTAATTTCTAACAATCATTTCATAACAACAGGGAAAGATTTCTGCTCTAGTGACCAGGACTGATCTGTTCTCAGATAATTACCTTACAGTATCATTGGCATAAACTCCATCAGCTCAAAACACACAGTAACTTTCGCAAAGTTGCTAACATTCTGTCTCAGCAGTCTCAATCTCTGAAACAGACATGTTCAGTAAGGGAGAACTAATAGTTACTCCTCGCCAAAGACTATCTAAGAGCTAAACAAAGCATTTTGGACCAAATTATGGGAATAATAAATGCTAAATGTCAGATTTGCTTTTACTATTATTTTTCTTATTATGAATAAAAGTATCCCAAAATGAGTCAAGTTTCTTTAATCTTCAGATGCCAAAGAACATTCACAATCTGGTGCCATTAGTCAGCTCAGCTCTCCCAGCAGTATGCTAGACCTGGAATTCCCAGGCAATTTAGTAAAATGTGCACTAACGTTAAAAACAAAACAAAGAACACCAAAAAACCCCAAACCCCACAAAACAAAACACCTCACCATAGGATTGCTAATACAAGTCAGCCTCTAGCTAGTGACCATTCATAAAGGGATTTGAAATGAGCAAGCTGTCAATAAGGAATAATCCAAATTTCTACTGTGCAGGAAGCAGCATGTTTCAAATCCATTTATGGCACAAGTATCAAGTGTCTTCACAAGGTAAGATGAAATAAACGTGGCCTTAAAGACTAACAGCACTGTATTGTCATGGTTCATCTGAACCAGTCTGCTTCAGTTATAGACAGTGAAACTTCAAAATTTAATACTTCATTTCATCTAAGCTGTTCCTGAATAAGCCATTTAACTTTAAAAAGTGCTGATGGAAGTTCTGAATTGCCATTTCATAGAAAATTAAGGTTTTTCATCCCTTCCCTGAGGGGGGGAGGGGGGGGGGGGAGAATAATAATTGCAGGGTTTATTTCCTTGTAATATTTTGTTGATTACCTCCAAACGTTCCAATTTTTATCCTGTGAAAATTAGTGTGTGATTTCAGACTGTGAAATGTGTGACTATGAAACATTTCAGTTTAGGTAAGCCAACAGAAAACTATTGCACTTTTCATTTTTAACTGAAAATTAAAGTTCTCTAATGCTACTGAAAAGGCTGTGAATGCTTTGAAACTTTTTTTTTAAAAAGAAAAACCTTTTCATAAATTAAAAATGACCACTTTAAATCACTTCCAGATAGAGACTGCTCTAATGCTGTAGCTTGGCAGGTTATAGGTTTTACAGACAAGCTATAAATCCTTCAGATAGACATCAATAATAGAAATAATTGCTCAGTCTTTATAAAGCAATATGAACAATTATACCACAATATATATTAAAAAAAAAATAAATCTATTTCCACTATAACCAGTGATGAATCAGATGCCCATTAATGAATAAAGCTTGTGAATCATCATCTTTAAAAAATTTAAGACTATGAAATGTGACAGCCTCTTAAAATTGGCTCCTTAGCTTGTCTGTGTTAACAATTGCATGACCAGAGATGGTTAAAAAATAACTGGAGTTTTGGTTGGGGGAGCTAACCTCGGTGTTTGGTCTGAGGTGTACCACAGTTGTTCTGGCACGGCTTTGAAACGGGCCAACTCCCAAGGACACGTCCTCCTTGTAGTACAGTGGGAAAATACTGCACTCTCACCTAGACCAGACAACACCACACCTGTTAACCAGGCATTTTCACAAAGCAAAAGGGCCGCGTTTAACACAACATTTGTAAGCAGTTTCTTATTTTATCTGAAACAATTCACTCATCCATCAGTATCCAACTACATGCGGTACGAGTCAGACGGTAACATACTCTATTGGCTGCTGACGACTAATGGGGCAATTAGTCACCATTGATACATCGAACTATTTAGTGAAGTAATGGTGATTGGCAACTTTCATTGGAGACAGGGACTGTGAGCACAGTATATACATTTCAAGGATGCGTATTATTATATTTAATCCACTAACAGAAGAAGGCAAGATACACCATTAAGACTTTCATATTGAATAATCCCAATTTAGTATTGCTTGCTAATGTTTTGTACTTTATGATTGGTTTTTTCCCTACTGTATCAAACATGATCTTTCCTCACATAAGGACAAGTCTCAGCAAAATGAGTATCTAGTGCATACATCTGAAAAAATTTAGGCAATACATTATTTTTAGCCTCATGCTTTCATAACTATTGCACATGATGTAAATCAACACATCCTTTGCAAGAAAGAACATAAGGTTTACAAATCCACAGAGACTAAAAGAAAAAAAGACAAGCATGCAAGAAATACTTCAGTAATTTTTAAATGAGCATAGCAGGTCAGCGCATGGTTTTCTGTTATTTTGTTTTCCTTAATCAGTCCTGGCTTACACCACCCCTAGTGTAATTAAGATCACTAATTTAATCTAAAATTGAAATAGATTTTTAAAAGTCAGTTTGTGCTTTCAGCTTGGATACATACACAAGTCAGCTGAAGGTCAGCACGGTAGTTTTGACCTGTGTGTGCAGGTTTTTGCTACCGTCTCTGAGTCCTCTGAGCTTCACAAACATCAAAAAAATCTGCTTAGACAGACTGCCCATTCACACGTGCTTGTTTTTGAGAAGATAGTATTTGCTTTCATGGAGCTTGGCTGTTTTTCTTTAGTTTTTGGAGAAGGGACAGAAAATTGTAATAAGGCACAATTTAAAGGAGGATACAATGATCTTTGAGCCTTAGTTTTCCTTCTGACTTCTGAATGCACTAGTTATCTACTTCAATAGCTCTAATTTTGCCACAAAACGCTTAGTCAAAGAAATGTATCTACACAGCTACAGCAGAAATTTCCTGGTTTAGGGAAGCGAAAGAATGATTTTTAAAATAAGTGTAAAAAAACACAGGAGGAAAGACAGACAGCACTTTGAAGTCAGATGTATTAACAATAGAAATGACAAGCACAAGAAAAAAAGACAGATGACATTAACGCATTCATTCTCTTTGTCATTTGAATTAAGATTCAACAGAATAAGAACATGACTTCTCAATTCCTTTTTTTTCTTAATGCCTGTTCTTGCTTACTGGAAAATCAAAATACTTCTTACAGTTATCTGTCAGTTATATAGAACCACTTGCAGAGACTTTAAACAGCGTGAGTTAAGTGTTAGCCTTGCCTTTATGTCTAAGAACTGGCTTCCATCTAGACCCCACCACTTCATGTTACAGTCCTGCCCATGACAGCAGTACTACGCTATAGACGTGCATCTGCAACTTCGCAAGCAGAGAACAGGATGTACATACGTATACCAGACACGGTCCGGCTGCAGTCGACTGGCCATCCAAGCAAATCGTCCTCTTCTAGTGAGGCAAATTAATCCATCAAAGTGCCAGATTACTACTGTCTAGCTCTGGAGATAGCTCAGGTACCTCTGTGTGGTACTGCATGCTCTACAGCATCACTGAGACTGGGCCTGTATTTAAACTGCTGGTAAGAGAGCACTCCATATTCCATTAAATCCTATAAGCCATGCAGGCTGTGAATACTGAGACTGACGATGCTTCATGTTTCTCAAAAAAAATCTGCACTCTGTAAGAAAAGGCAGTTTGTCAAGTCTCAAACACAAAATGGAACTGTATTTTCAGACACTTCGTGTGTTCCTCCCGTTAGGTTTGTATGAGTGAGTCTACATAAACATTTGCAGTTCTTTCTCTAAGTCCAGCAATCACCCTGGTCACCCAAAAGACATGTGAAAAAAACAGTTGGGAAAATTAACCACCTGTCTTGCCATTATCGCTGCTTCTCTTCTTAATGCAGTACTGTAAACACAGCAAAATCTTCTGAATCTTTCAGATACAAATGTTGGACGTTTTATTTCAAAAAAAGATTTGTAGTCAATACAATTTTTCAAAGTTAAAAGTATCTCTTTAAATGGTCCTCTCAAAAGATTGAATTCTTGGTATAACTAAGATTAATTCTGCAGTTCTGGATATGAATAAGAAAATACCTGATGTCAAAGACATCTCATTATCCCATCCTGCAGAAGAGGAAGCAGGACTTCCCTAAGACCCATCTGTGCTGTCTGACCCAGTCTGAGCTAAGAGCTGTGAACCAGCAGCAGAGGACAGCACACTATCAGGATTCCCAGATTTTATCTGCTCCTAAGATGATCTGATCTCAGCAAGTTTTCTCACTTCTTCACCAGTTTCCCTTTCTACCCTTTATTCCTTTTTATGTTTTTACAGTAAATGTACTTTTTGGTACATTGCATATAGAGGGCAGCAGGACAACCATGACAAGGGGCTCCAAGCTGCTCACTTCCATAAGTCACCAATGGTTCTCAACAGCTGGTTTTCCCTTACTTTTTAATTCCCAAAGCTATATGGTCTGCTGCCACTCAAAGATCCTATCTCATACCTGCATGTGTTTTCTCTCACTCATATTTCACAGCCCCCTTATTTAAAGCACAATAATTTAAAATACCTAAGTTAAAGAAAATCACATCATCAGTTTCTCCATAAACTGTTGGCTCTAGAGGCAACACATGGACTCACCTGGTTTCAGTATGCAGTAAAAAAGCTAAAATTAAGATGTCCTAGGATGACAGCAAAAAACAGTGAGATAATGTAATTCTTAAATAGCAAATGTACATATGCTAGAAAAATGGTCTACAGCTCCTCCTCAGTTACTTACTGAGTCTCGAGATTCTAGGGTCTTCACCCTGCACAGTGTGCTTTGTTTCTCAGTAAGGAAATGGGAAGTAAAGATATTAGGATACTATTTCATTATAATAAAACTAACTGACTTAGTTTGGCATCCAACCATGTTTGCAGCCTGCCAGGTAAGGGAAGAATTAGGGCAAAGTCTTCATGCATGCCCCAACACCAGAGTTTCAACTTCTGGAAGGCACGATGTGCCAGAGACTTAGGCAGAGCAGAATGCACACGCAGTTATTCACAGTGTTCCCACAGGATGTATCCCTGGGCTGAGGCAGAAAGCCTTTAGCCTTCCATGAGACTAGACAGTTTAGAGGATGCATGCATTTTCCATTGGTAATCCTACTTGAGATATTGAAATAGAGTCACATATCCATAAATTTACTTCACCACTCCAGCAGCAAGTGGTGACAGAGGAGATATATCTGCCTCTTACATATGAGGAAAATAGGCAGAGGTTAACAAGATTTTAATTTTATGCAAGCCTCACCTGAAGAAGATAGCTCAGAATACCAGAAGATACTAGAAGTCATTTGTTTATCCCACCATATACACTTTGTATATTTTCGTTAACTACCCTAGCTTCTTCTCCTTTCTCTCCTTCCAATATATGCTGCCTTGAATCTTTTCCAGATGGTTTCTACCTCCCTTAACAGTAATACAAAAATAGCCCATTTGAAATTTAAAGGTTTAGAACCAATTAGCTAAGTCTTTGCTTTCATTTCATCAGCTCAAAACTTCTATCAGATCACATTGTTCCAGCTGAGATCCTAATGAGCTAGAATTTCTCATCTTGGTGGCTCCTAAGTTCTATTTATAGAGTTCTTTCCAACAACAAATTCATCTGTTAGGAAAACAATGTCTGATTGTGCTCAAAAATAAGTTATAACAAGCCATGTCAGCAAATACTAGATGAAGGTAGTGCTGAAAGAGGGAAATGAATACTCAAGCTCATTTATGATTTATGAGTTCAGGGCTGAAATGCAAGTGGCACGTAATAATGAACAATGGAAATACCTCTTGTTTGGAGAGCGAGGATGAATAGAACTTCAGGCTTGAATAGGTTATTAATAGGTTATCGATCTAACCTATTTCTGTTACAGAAAAAAGCAAAGTTCAAAAACTGGTCAGCAATAAAGAAAAATATATTCTGTCAGTCAACAGTCAAAATACTCCTGCATGGCCATAAGAACATAGATCTGCAATCATCAGAGTCATGGGTATTGCACATCTAAAACTGCATCTCATTTGCAGCTAGAAGGTACACATCCACGGCTCTCACACTTTTACTCCTTCCAAGTTTTTCAAGGAGAGGTCAATTGGCTCTGGACCGAGTCCCAGGATGTTGCGGTAGTGAAATCTTACGTGATCTCAAGGGAGAGCACAAGAGTGCATTTTCTGCTCCAGGCCAGGGAATCAAAAATCCGATGATTTTTCAGAGGTGGACATTTGCTTACTTTCTCCTCTACTGGTTTCATCCACTGCCATAGCTCAGAGGATAGTGATCCTATTGACCAGTGCCCTCAAGAATTCTGACTTCAGAGGCAATGCCTACATCATTGGCATGTTTGGTTTTAATTCAACACCATCTTCAAAATCAGAGTTAGACTTTGACATGTTCTTAAGGAACACGTCAGAAACACACAGTCATGCCTCTAAGTTCATGGGAAAGCTCCTGAAGCAGGTAAAATGTCATCTAGTCAAGTACAGAAAACCTCTTTAGATAAAAGTTTACATGGATGCACATTCATACCTCTCCTTTCTCTTCACAGAGCATAAAAATGACATTTTCATATCACAAAAATATATTTAAAGTAGCAAGATCCATGTACTCGTGACTGTCTAGGATACTAGCTTGTCTACAGTTCTTGCTTTTCATCTGTAGACCAAATGGTGGGATTTAGATAGACGTATAGATCATATATAAAGCTGCATAAATCAGTTGGTCTGGTGAATACTACAACCTGCTTCAAATGTATTTAGTAATCTTGTTACATTTTTTTCTAGATACTTAGGCTTCTGCAACAATTTACAGTTTTACAAAACATATTTGCAAAATACAACTCAAGGAAAGCTGTTTGATTACAGTGAAGTTATTTGCTAGTTTTTAATAAAGAGGTATCAGCAATTAAGCTGAGATCATGCTATCAATAGCTTGCATAAATTAGCAATTTCCACTCAAATAAGAAAAAAATATCACTTAGCTGGATTTCATTCAGTGGTATCTCCCCAAATTCCTACATAAGCACGCTCTTACCCTACATGGAAAGAAGGGAGTCAGCATCGCGGGTGCTTCCTTTTTTCCATCAATACACATTGCAAATTAATTTATTCTCAGCTCCAGGTTCCAAGACACAAAACTTCACAAGCAACTATTCTCTTGTGTGTTTGGTACCACTGCCGTAATCAAGCACACCAGTGTCAGGGGAATCAGGACTTTAGGTACAGCTGCACCAATCCACACCTCTGAAGTTTTAAGGAAATACTAAGACAGCCAGTTTTTATTTTGGTACAACATTGGCATTTTGCAATAAGAACGTAAGTGCAGGTTCGCCTGTTGCTACATTTAGTGGGTTGCATTCTCTCTGTTGCTCTAATTAAACATCAGAAATTTACAATTCCTAACTTCTTCAAAAATGTGTAACAAAGTAATACAAAATTCTTGCACTGAGCTGAAAAAGGATCTATTACCTCCATAACTGGAAAGTTTTTGAACAGAAGTTTCATGGGAGATTGTTTTCATCAGCAGGATAAATAAAAGATGAGTTGGCAGGTGAATAAGGTAGAAGTATTTATTACTAGCATCCACTGAAAATGACACTAGAATGCCTCTCAAAGCCTGACTGAAAAAAAAAAAAATTTAAAAAATTAACTTGCACTCCAGAAAAGGAAATGAAGATAACAGAGTATGCCTAATTTTATGTCAGGTGGTTGGAAAACCACACAGAAATTGAAGTCAAAATTAAATCGAACCCCATTTTTCTTTTTGTAACATAGCTGTAAAAGTGCAGCAGTGTCACATTGTTTTTGCAGTTTTTACAGAGGGTTCTGCAGTCTTTTCTGTATAACGTCGCCAGAGAAACTTTCAGACTATTGACTAGTGCAATCTGTTCTACTGTAGCCAAAGCTTTCACAGAAACAGGGCTTGCTATATAAACAAACTATAAACAAAGTCATAATAAAAATAAATAATCAACCTTTTCAGCAGTGTTAGACCCATTTTTTGAACAAGGATCAGGGTAGTTAGGGAATTTTCTCTCTACTATTGTCATAGTTTAAAAAATACAGTAATTATCTCTTACTCATAAACACAGCTCTGAAAATGAGAGAAAGGTCCTATGTGCTTGCCTTCGGAATTCACAGGGGATATCACACCAAAGAACACCACTGGCAAGCAGTAAGTTTCTTAATACACGGCAACATCAGGATTAGGGATGGATGCATGGCGCTTATTTGCTTTACATGTGCTTGCAAACAGTAAGAGATTTTTGTTTTGTTTAAAATAAGATGATGCGACACAAGCCCCAACCCTGGAAGATTTTAATCACGACCTAGTTGCTCTGAAAATCTGGCCAAATGACGAGATTTCACTTTCAATAGAGAGAGAGCACAGCAAAGATCTGATTAGCAAATGTATCAGACGGGTTTGCGATCAGAACCTGACCCAAGTCCATGTGTGGAGCAAGTCCATGGAGGATCAGCTCTGTAACCCAAACACCACAGCTTTACTCTGCCCCACTACCACCCATCATTTTAATCTTTCACTTGAGTTGCCAGTACTGTCCGATTATTTTACTTTCACAGTTAAGTGTTTAGAAACAGAGACTCAAACATATCTTAGGCTGAAGTTTGGGATTAAACAGAAGGTAAAGTTGGTCTACAAGGAGGATGCATTACTTTTACCTGTGATAACAAAGAGGACAAAGTGATTACTCTGTATCACTCAGAACGTCCGATCTTTGTTATTTATTGTGCTATACTGCATTGCTGCTAACAGCTGCAAACAGTTGAAAAAGCTTTTCTATAGGATTACAGGATCACTCATTTATGCATCTGGCTGAAAACCCATCTTGTCACACTCTAGAATTCCCTCACCTGCTCTGTGTGGAAGAACATCACCTCCCCCTTCTCATATTGCTCTAAAAAAAGCAACGTTGCCCCTTTTTCTTGAAGTTGCCCAGAACAATAAATAGAAAACGAAACACCAAGGAGTAAGGGGGAAGAGAGAGATGCAGGGTGGAAAGAGCAATAGCAAGAACACACGGGAGATGCAAGCTTTGATAAGCTGCATCCAGTGCAGACAAACATGTCCACAAGAAAGAACTGCAGATTAAGCGGGGGAGGGTGTGACACCATCTTTTCTTCTTGTGCAATTGAAGACTCTTCGGGAAACTCAGACAGGTGCCTCTTGGCTTCACCGGCATGATCTTGTACCTAGCAGTACCAGGACAAGACAGTTTTCCACAAAGCTTACTGCTCAGGGTACTTGGGCCACTAAAACTTGGTTTTGGCAAAGAATTAAAGCTAATCAAACTCCTGCTCAGATCACCCAGTCCATAAGTTGCAAGTACTAATAAATCACACAGAATTTTTAAGATGTGTAGGTGATTGGCGGGGGTGTGTGTTTCTCCATTTTTCAACAGCACCTGAAATTTCTCTTATGAACATACACGATAGCAGAGACTGACGACGCAACACAGCTCTCCTTTCGCAAAACTCAGACGACATCTTCTGGCCAAGCTCGGTTCTGCAAGTACGAAATCAAAGAGCCATTCAGTGACGCGCTGAAATTGAAATCCTTTTTGTTAAGAAAACCACCACAGAACTGTGGAGCATGAAGTAGTGATGCAAGAGCCACCTCAAAGCAACAAAGACCATTTCAGAGAGCACGAAGCAAAGCACACCGAACAAAAATAGAAAAGAGCACGTCAAAGGCTGCCCCATCAGAGCTCCGAGGCCCTGCGCTGACGCTCGGCTGCTGGTTTCTAACGCACTTCAGCAGCCTACAGCCAGGAAGAACTATTTCCACACCTAGCATCTTTGGCTGATTTGAGAGACGCATGAAGTCAGAGTCTGAACTAACCAACTCACTCTAGAACAAGTCCCTGTAGGATTGGCTCTAAAATTTCAGCAGGCGGGCATGAGAAGTATGCTTTATGACCCACTTATCTGCTGCCTAGGCTTCCAGTGCCCTTTTAAGCATTGTCCCTTGACCACATTTTTTCCCTCTGCATTGTTTCTAATTCAAAAAAAACACCAGAAGGCAAAAAACTTACTTTTTTTTTCTCTTTAAGAAGAGTGCCCAGTTAAGTTTGCTTAACACAAACAGAAACCATAATTATGCTTCTCTTCCACAACTGCTTGGCTCCCAGTTATCTTTTCCCTTCAAGTTGTTAAAGAGCTCCAGTCAAAGCACTTTGAGAGGCTCCGACAGCACAGGCTCAAAGAAGCCAAACTCAAGCAGACACCCCACCACTTGTTAGCACGGTGCTGTAGTGCAGGCCAACGTGCTGTAAAGTCTGAGCAGCAATTAACTAATGCAATAAGACCAACTCTTACCCGACTGACAACTGCAGAGATCCAACAGTAGCAGTTTGAACCAGTTCTTCAGGAGAAAGACAAAGATTTAGTAAAATTTCAAGTGTTATATTTAACAATAAAACTTATTTGTAGGTTAACCTCTCCACAACAGATATAAAGAACGAAAAACTTTTTCTTTTTTCCATGTCACACTATGCTTTGTAACCCCAAAAGAAACACATGCCTTGGATTCTTACTTCTCTACTGAAGTATTAAGCCTGTGGTAGTAAAGAGCACACACCATCAGCGTGACCAATTGATACCTGACAAAATCACTAGGTGTCCACAGCCCTACTTTCAGTTCTCAGTATAATTATAGCTCTGAACAGAGAACCTCTGCCTGACTAAAAGAATACCAAAAAAACTCTTCCTCAAAGTTTACACAAATATCTTCCTTTGGAAGTGTGGGGGGGGGGGAAGGAAAAAAATCTGTCCCAAATAATTTTCTTTCTCTTTACCCCCCAAAAAAAGACAAACACTTGGAATTAATGGAAATAAAGTTAAGCCTCAAAGACTAAGTACACGAACACCTGCCTTGCTACTGGGCTGTTGTAATTCAAGGATTTAATCAATGTTTCTATAGATGTTGTATTTGTAGAATTTTTTGGCATTATTTTAAAGACAATTACAACACGCACTTGATGTGAATGTTACAATGATGTTTTAACTGCTGATGAACACATATGTACATGTGAGCCTATCAAAGTTAAAATATTTTTATGTAGACTGCCAAATTAACTAAAGTACAATTTGGGTATTTTGGCCAGTGAACTCGTGCTCCCCCTGCTGACTGCTTCATTTAGCGGCACCTCAAGAGCATCAAGATGCCCTTATTTTTGTGGGTTAACAATTATTTCCATTGTGGGAAAACTGCAGAGCTACAAACACTTAAGCAAACTCACAACGCCTACTCAAACTATTTACTTTTACCCCAGCTAGCACATTTATGCTCTCTGACCTGGAATCTGGCATCTTTTCATACGAGCATTCAGCATAAAGAATGCCAGATTTCAGTACAGCAACCAAAACATTAAGTTTTTCATCTATTTAATAAAGATTAGTTTTAAGTGTGAAATGAATATTGTTACTTACAAAACCAGTGATCCTCCCCACTATTTACAAAGAAGTTACAAAAGAACCACCAAAACCAAACCAAAAGACCCCACAAAACTCAAAATCCATTATGGAGGCCTGAATACTTAAATATAGAGAAAAAAACCAAAGTGACAAAGTTGTATTTCAATCCAAGGTTTAAGTTTTAGGGAAGGAAATATTTTTTTTTTCTAGTATTTACATCAGTGCTCAACCTCACATGTTTTACTGAAGAGTTGTAATGCCCATAACAGCACATTTTGAGACACAGAATTTGTGTGACTGCGTTTGACTATTGCTTCTCTGGACTGTTATGAAAATAAAGAAAACAAATGCCAAGCAGAGCTATCTAACCTAAACCAAACAGACTGCCTGTAAAGATGTTTGTTCCAATGTATTTTCGATATTGCAGGACTTGCGTCTGCATGTGCTATCGAATCTTCACATCACTGTGCTTGCAAGAGCAGATTAATACATTTAATTCACTCATTTAAACATAGTCGATTCTCCAAGTCACAAAATACTACTTTTATTAATGCCTATTAACTGTGTTTGCAGTTAGAGTTGAAAAAGTCTATGATTCAGTTCAAATAGGTAGAATAATTATTTCCCTTACCACAAGTATGGATAAGTTGCTTTCATTGGCCTGCAACAAATTCCAGGGGGCATGCAGTTAAATCCATGATTTGCATTTTTAAAAAACAAAACAAAAACAAACTCCAAACTTCTAACTAGCTCAGTGTTATTCTTTTCCCCTGTAGTATAATTATAGCATTGCATGTTAAACTGAGCAAAAGTAACATGAAATTAGAAATAGTACCTTTCTTACTTTAAAACATGTTCCCCAAAACAATCATCATCAATTTGCAGGTGCAGTTACAATCTACACACAATAACATATCCAGGAGTAACACTTGGATGACATCGTGCCACAATCACTCTTTCAAAAGACGACCTAGATTTCACCACTGGGTGGTGAAAAGAACAAAACAGCTTATTTTTGTTTGATGTCTATATACTAGCTGGTTTTCTACATTACTTTTGCAGTTGCAGGTTCGCTTTATATCAAAACTTTTCTAGATTATCTTCACCAAAAAAGTATTACTTCATATCAGCTCTAATATGGCTTAGCCCCTTTGTTCCTCTACCTACACTGTCAAGTAATTTCTCTATTAAGAGATAGTCTAGAAATGCATTCTTTGACTGCTTTATGTCCGAATTTCAAGCGTAACTAATTGCACAAAAGGATTTGTAAGAGCAAATGGGAACAGCCCACTTAAAGGCAAAAAGGTTTAGGAGTGCTGAAGCCAAAAGGGTTTAGGAATGCTGCTGAAGTGCTCTCCCCTCCTCACCCCACCGCCTTGCAGGTAGACCAGACCCCTCCTGAGGTTAACACAAGGCCTGACCTTCACTGTTTGCCTTCTTCTGGCAGATGAAATCTCAGTCTCCACAGTACCTGCCTCAAGGACGAGGGCACACTTCAAAGTAAGTTGGACCCGAACAACAAGAATTTCAGCAACCTCTGTAACATCGTGCACATTCCTAAAGTCTTCCTGCAGTCCCTGTCACCAAGATCTAAGTGTAAGATTTCTTGAGGCAATCCTGTTTTGTTGATATCAAGGGGAAAAGACCTATTCATTTTATCTGAAAAATAGGGCTACCTGCCTCCAGGTATGTACTCCAGTATGGACCAGATAAAAAAAAAAAAAAAAAAAAAGAAAAATTAGTTTGCCAGAACAGATGATTTTTAAGGATGCATTTGGTGATTGCAATTGTAGTACTGAATTACGGGTCAATCCTGAATAGTCAAAAGCATTTATATTTTTTTAAAGCTTTGGATTCCTTATAATCAATCTTCAAAACAGATTATTTAAATACCTGAAAAAGCACTGAGAATTTTTATCTGGAGAAAAAGTATATGAAAAGCCCCAAATCCACAACTGCTTCTGGTTTATGCCCCAACATCTCATCTACTTAAGATCTTGATAAAAATTTAAGTACTTTTTTATCTGCTGAACTGCAGAAGGATAACACTTTTCTTTTAAGTGAATTCAGAAAAAAAAAAAGCAGTATTTTTATCTGCTCTGCTGCACCCACATGAGCTCTTACTTGGTAGCAACAGCAGTAAACAGTCCTATATTCCCAGTATGCACATTCTTGCAGGCAACAGTTACTGCTGTGTGTAAACAAGAAAAAGAGCCACTAGAGAACACCATATGTAAAATTTTTTAAAAATACAGCTAATTTGCAAGCTTGGATTGGCACTCTAGAAAGCACAGTACAAGAGAAAACCATTGCAAAATACACAAAAGTATACATTCAGAGATTAGAGCATACATTTGTTAGAGAAAACAACTCTGCACCTATAAGGAAGGGCTGATATCCAAAGGAAAGAATAAGAGTAAAATAAAACCTAAACGTATTTTGTTGAAATATCAGCACTGTTATTTCTCCCTTCTAAGTTAGATCTGAAGAGAAAGGTGCTCTCTCTCTTACTGTATTTACATTTAGATGAATTTTTCAACTTCTGGATCTGTCAAACTTCATTTACAGTTGGTGGATTTGATGCACAGCGCTTCACAAATCAATACTTAATAAAAGGGTATATTTTTAAGCAAGTTAAACACTTTTAATGCTTAAGTCTAGTACTGTTAATTCCTAAACAGGGAAATCATGAAGTCCCTCATGTGTGTTTGAGCTGTAAGTTGCAATGCAGGTCCACATACAAATTTAAGAGAATACGCATTCACACTTCAAAACAATTGCAGAAGAAGGTATTGTTTTGTTTCCTAGCTTAAAAAAAGGAATTAGGAAAAAACCACTTGACAATCCCAGGGCTCTTTGAACAGCCTTCTTTAGTGTTGTCTTCACATACACAAGGCAATTTGTTAAAGTATCTGACACTGTTACATCAAATAAAGGTTTGGTAGTTTATTTAATTCAGTTACAGTGCTTCAATAGGATGCTACTCATTTTTCCACAAAAGCAGAGCATTTCTTACACTCCATGGAGCTACAGGTATTACCCATCTCTCTATTAAATTGTACCAGTCTCAGTGAAATTTGTCTCATTTGCTCACTCGGAAAGTTTTACCAGTGGTTCCCAGGGAATCAGAACTGGGTCAGCAATCTTCAGTTCAGTTACATTTCAGTGAACTTTTATCAAAACATTTTTTTTTCAGTGTGTACAGACCTAAAAACCCAGGGAACTTTCACCAAACTCGCTTCTAGAAAGTTATATTCAAGATTAGTAAGTAACAAAAAGATTTAGGAACTTCCAGACCATAACACTGGTAACAGCTTGACCAGCAGAAAAAAGACCAGTAATCGTTTCAGTAGCAAAGTTGGTTAGTGGTACAGAACAGCAGCAGTGCAAGTCTCTATTCCTTGTTTCTGTAGTAATTTTCAATTGTTTCCGAATTAAAATATACCACAGTAACTGTGAT